>NW_027464269.1:22500-327682 GCF_050947455.1 Rhinoderma darwinii
CGGGACACTTATATACATTATATGCGGGACTCTTCTATACATTATATGCGGGACACTTCTATACATTATATGCAGGACACTTCTATACATTATATGCAGGACACTTATATACATTATATGCGGGACACTTATATACATTATATGCAGGACACTTATATACATTATATGCAGGACACTTATATACATTATATGCGGGACACTTATATACATTATATGCGGGACACTTATATACATTATATGCAGGACACTTATATACTTTATATGCGGGACACTTATATACATTATATGCGGGACACTTCTATACATTATATGCGGGACTCTTCTATACATTATATGCGGGACACTTCTATACATTATATGCGGGACACTTCTATACATTATATGCAGGACACTTATATACATTATATGCAGGACACTTATATACATTATATGCGGGACACTTATATACATTATATGCGGGACACTTATATACATTATATGCAGGACACTTATATACTTTATATGCGGGACACTTATATACATTATATGCGGGACACTTATATACATTATATGCAGGACACTTATATACATTATATGCAGGACACTTATATACTTTATATGCAGGACACTTATATACTTTATATGCAGGACACTTATATACATTATATGCGGGACACTTATATACATTATATGCAGGACACTTATATACATTATATGCAGGGCACTTATAAACATTATATGCAGGACACTTATATACATTATATGCAGGACACTTATATACATTATATGCAGGACACTTATATACATTATATGCGGGACACTTATATACATTATATGCAGGACACTTATATACATTATATGCAGCACGCTTATATACATTATATGCGTGACACTTATATACATTATATGCAGGACACTTATATACATTATATGCAGGACACTTATATACATTCTATGCAGGACACTTATATACATTATATGCAGGACACTTATATACATTATATGCGGGACACATATACTTTATATGCGGGACACTTATATACATTATATGCAGGACACTTATATACATTATATGCAGGACACTTATATACATTATATGCGGGACACTTATATACATTATATGCGGGACACTTATTTACATTATATGCAGGAAACTTATATACATTATATGCGGGACACTTATATACATTATATTCCGGACACTTATATACATTATATACAGGACACTTATATACATTATATGCAGGACACTTATATACATTATATGCAGGACACTTATATACTTTATATGCAGGACACTTATATACATTATATGCGGGACACTTACATACTTTATATGCAGGACACTTATATACATTATATGCGGGACACTTATATACATTATATGCAGGACACTTATATACATTATATGCAGGACACTTATATACATTATATGCAGGACACTTATATACATTATATGCAGGACACGTATATACATTATATGCGGGACACTTATATACATTATATGCAGGACACTTATATACATTATATGCAGGACACTTATATACATTATATGCAGGACACTTATATACATTATATGCAGGACACTTATATACATTATATGCAGGGCACTTATATACATTATATGCAGGACACTTATATACATTATGTGCAGGACACTTATATACATTATATGCGGGACACTTATATACATTATGTGCAGGACACTTATTTACATTATGTGCAGGACACTTATATACATTATGTGCAGGACACTTATATACATTATATGCAGGACACTTATATACATTATATGCAGGACACTTATATACATTATATGCAGGACACTTATATACATTATATGCAGGACACTTATATACATTATGTGCAGGACACTTATATACATTATATGCAGGACACTTATATACATTATATGCAGGACACTTATATACATTATGTGCAGGACACTTATATACATTATATGCAGGACACTTATATACATTATATGCGGGACACTTATATACATTATATGCAGGACACTTATATACATTATATGCATGACACTTATATACATTATGTGCAGGACACTTATATACATTATGTGCAGGACACTTATATACATTATGTGCAGGACACTTATATACATTATGTGCAGGACACTTATATACATTATATGCAGGACACTTATATACATTATATGCAGGACACTTATATACATTATATGCGGGACACTTATATACTTTGTATGCGGGACACTTATATACATTATATGCAGGACACTTATATACATTATATGCAGGACACTTATATACATTATATGCAGGACACTTATATACATTATATGCGGGACACTTATATACATTATATGCGGGACACTTATATACATTATATGCAGGACACTTATATACATTATATGCGGGACACTTATATACATTATATGCAGGACACTTATATACATTATATGCAGGATACTTATATACATTATATGCAGGGCACTTATATACATTATATGCGGGACACTTATATACATTATATGCGGGACTCTTCTATACATTATATGCGGGACACTTCTATACATTATATGCAGGACACTTCTATACATTATATGCAGGACACTTATATACATTATATGCGGGACACTTATATACATTATATGCAGGACACTTATATACATTATATGCAGGACACTTATATACATTATATGCGGGACACTTATATACATTATATGCGGGACACTTATATACATTATATGCAGGACACTTATATACTTTATATGCGGGACACTTATATACATTATATGCGGGACACTTCTATACATTATATGCGGGACTCTTCTATACATTATATGCGGGACACTTATATACATTATATGCGGGACACTTCTATACATTATATGCAGGACACTTATATACATTATATGCAGGACACTTATATACATTATATGCGGGACACTTATATACATTATATGCGGGACACTTATATACATTATATGCAGGACACTTATATACTTTATATGCGGGACACTTATATACATTATATGCGGGACACTTATATACATTATATGCGGGACACTTATATACATTATATGCAGGACACTTATATACTTTATATGCAGGACACTTATATACTTTATATGCAGGACACTTATATACATTATATGCGGGACACTTATATACATTATATGCAGGACACTTATATACATTATATGCAGGGCACTTATATACATTATATGCAGGACACTTATATACATTATATGCAGGACACTTATATACATTATATGCAGGACACTTATATACATTATATGCAGGACACTTATATACATTATATGCGGGACACTTATATACATTATATGCAGGACACTTATATACATTATATGCAGGACACTTATATACATTATATGCAGGACACTTATATACATTATATGCGGGACACTTATATACATTATATGCAGGACACTTATATACATTATATGCAGCACGCTTATATACATTATATGCGGGACACTTATATACATTATATGCAGGACACTTATATACATTATATGCAGGACACTTATATACATTCTATGCAGGACACTTATATACATTATATGCAGGACACTTATATACATTATATGCGGGACACATATACTTTATATGCGGGACACTTATATACATTATATGCAGGACACTTATATACATTATATGCAGGACACTTATATACATTATATGCGGGACACTTATATACATTATATGCGGGACACTTATATACATTATATGCGGGACACTTATTTACATTATATGCAGGAAACTTATATACATTATATGCGGGACACTTATATACATTATATTCAGGACACTTATATACATTATATGCAGGACACTTATATACATTATATGCAGGACACTTATATACATTATATGCAGGACACTTATATACTTTATATGCAGGACACTTATATACATTATATGCGGGACACTTATATACTTTATATGCAGGACACTTATATACATTATATGCGGGACACTTATATACATTATATGCAGGACACTTATATACATTATATGCAGGACACTTATATACATTATATGCAGGACACTTATATACATTATATGCAGGACACTTATATACATTATATGCGGGACACTTATATACATTATATGCAGGACACTTATATACATTATATGCAGGACACTTATATACATTATATGCAGGACACTTATATACATTATATGCAGGACACTTATATACATTATATGCAGGACACTTATATACATTATATGCAGGGCACTTATATACATTATATGCAGGACACTTATATACATTATGTGCAGGACACTTATATACATTATATGCGGGACACTTATATACATTATGTGCAGGACACTTATATACATTATGTGCAGGACACTTATATACATTATGTGCAGGACACTTATATACATTATATGCAGGACACTTATATACATTATATGTAGGACACTTATATACATTATATGCAGGACACTTATATACATTATATGCAGGACACTTATATACATTATGTGCAGGACACTTATATACATTATATGCAGGACACTTATATACATTATATGCAGGACACTTATATACATTATGTGCAGGACACTTATATACATTATATGCAGGACACTTATATACATTATATGCGGGACACTTATATACATTATATGCAGGACACTTATATACATTATATGCATGACACTTATATACATTATGTGCAGGACACTTATATACATTATGTGCAGGACACTTATATACATTATGTGCAGGACACTTATATACATTATGTGCAGGACACTTATATACATTATATGCAGGACACTTATATACATTATATGCAGGACACTTATATACATTATATGCGGGACACTTATATACTTTGTATGCGGGACACTTATATACATTATATGCAGGACACTTATATACATTATATGCAGGACACTTATATACATTATATGCAGGACACTTATATACATTATATGCGGGACACTTATATACATTATATGCGGGACACTTATATACATTATATGCAGGACACTTATATACATTATATGCGGGACACTTATATACATTATATGCGGGACACTTATATACATTATATGCGGGACACTTATATACATTATATGCAGGACACTTATATACATTATATGCGGGACACTTATATACATTATATGCAGGACACTTATATACATTATATGCAGGATACTTATATACATTATATGCAGGGCACTTATATACATTATATGCGGGACACTTATATACATTATATGCGGGACTCTTCTATACATTATATGCGGGACACTTCTATACATTATATGCAGGACACTTCTATACATTATATGCAGGACACTTATATACATTATATGCGGGACACTTATATACATTATATGCAGGACACTTATATACATTATATGCAGGACACTTATATACATTATATGCGGGACACTTATATACATTATATGCGGGACACTTATATACATTATATGCAGGACACTTATATACTTTATATGCGGGACACTTATATACATTATATGCGGGACACTTCTATACATTATATGCGGGACTCTTCTATACATTATATGCGGGACACTTCTATACATTATATGCGGGACACTTCTATACATTATATGCAGGACACTTATATACATTATATGCAGGACACTTATATACATTATATGCGGGACACTTATATACATTATATGCGGGACACTTATATACATTATATGCAGGACACTTATATACTTTATATGCGGGACACTTATATACATTATATGCGGGACACTTATATACATTATATGCGGGACACTTATATACATTATATGCAGGACACTTATATACTTTATATGCAGGACACTTATATACTTTATATGCAGGACACTTATATACATTATATGCGGGACACTTATATACATTATATGCAGGACACTTATATACATTATATGCAGGGCACTTATATACATTATATGCAGGACACTTATATACATTATATGCAGGACACTTATATACATTATATGCAGGACACTTATATACATTATATGCAGGACACTTATATACATTATATGCGGGACACTTATATACATTATATGCAGGACACTTATATACATTATATGCAGGACACTTATATACATTATATGCAGGACACTTATATACATTATATGCGGGACACTTATATACATTATATGCAGGACACTTATATACATTATATGCAGCACGCTTATATACATTATATGCGGGACACTTATATACATTATATGCAGGACACTTATATACATTATATGCAGGACACTTATATACATTCTATGCAGGACACTTATATACATTATATGCAGGACACTTATATACATTATATGCGGGACACATATACTTTATATGCGGGACACTTATATACATTATATGCAGGACACTTATATACATTATATGCAGGACACTTATATACATTATATGCGGGACACTTATATACATTATATGCGGGACACTTATTTACATTATATGCAGGAAACTTATATACATTATATGCGGGACACTTATATACATTATATTCAGGACACTTATATACATTATATGCAGGACACTTATATACATTATATGCAGGACACTTATATACATTATATGCAGGACACTTATATACTTTATATGCAGGACACTTATATACATTATATGCGGGACACTTATATACTTTATATGCAGGACACTTATATACATTATATGCGGGACACTTATATACATTATATGCAGGACACTTATATACATTATATGCAGGACACTTATATACATTATATGCAGGACACTTATATACATTATATGCAGGACACTTATATACATTATATGCGGGACACTTATATACATTATATGCAGGACACTTATATACATTATATGCAGGACACTTATATACATTATATGCAGGACACTTATATACATTATATGCAGGACACTTATATACATTATATGCAGGGCACTTATATACATTATATGCAGGACACTTATATACATTATGTGCAGGACACTTATATACATTATATGCGGGACACTTATATACATTATGTGCAGGACACTTATATACATTATGTGCAGGACACTTATATACATTATGTGCAGGACACTTATATACATTATATGCAGGACACTTATATACATTATATGTAGGACACTTATATACATTATATGCAGGACACTTATATACATTATATGCAGGACACTTATATACATTATGTGCAGGACACTTATATACATTATATGCATGACACTTATATACATTATATGCAGGACACTTATATACATTATGTGCAGGACACTTATATACATTATATGCAGGACACTTATATACATTATATGCGGGACACTTATATACATTATATGCAGGACACTTATATACATTATATGCATGACACTTATATACATTATGTGCAGGACACTTATATACATTATGTGCAGGACACTTATATACATTATGTGCAGGACACTTATATACATTATGTGCAGGACACTTATATACATTATATGCAGGACACTTATATACATTATATGCGGGACACTTATATACTTTGTATGCGGGACACTTATATACATTATATGCAGGACACTTATATACATTATATGCAGGACACTTATATACATTATATGCAGGACACTTATATACATTATATGCGGGACACTTATATACATTATATGCGGGACACTTATATACATTATATGCAGGACACTTATATACATTATATGCGGGACACTTATATACATTATATGCAGGACACTTATATACATTATATGCAGGACACTTATATACATTATATGCAGGACACTTATATACATTATATGCAGGACACTTATATACATTATATGCAGGACACTTATATACATTATATGCGGGACACATATACTTTATATGCGGGACACTTATATACATTATATGCGGGACACATATACTTTATATGCGGGACACTTATATACATTATATGCAGGACACTTATATACATTATATGCAGGACACTTATATACATTATATGCAGGACACTTATATACATTATATGCGGGACACTTATATACATTATATGCGGGACACTTATTTACATTATATGCAGGACACTTATATACATTATATGCGGGACACTTATATACATTATATTCAGGAAACTTATATACATTATATGCAGGACACTTATATACATTATATGCAGGACACTTATATACATTATATGCAGGACACTTATATACTTTATATGCAGGACACTTATATACATTATATGCGGGACACTTATATACTTTATATGCAGGACACTTATATACATTATATGCGGGACACTTATATACATTATATGCAGGACACTTATATACATTATATGCAGGACACTTATATACATTATATGCAGGACACTTATATACATTATATGCGGGACACTTATATACATTATATGCAGGACACTTATATACATTATATGCAGGACACTTATATACATTATATGCAGGACACTTATATACATTATATGCAGGACACTTATATACATTATATGCAGGGCACTTATATACATTATATGCAGGACACTTATATACATTATGTGCAGGACACTTATATACATTATATGCAGGACACTTATATACATTATGTGCAGGACACTTATATACATTATGTGCAGGACACTTATATACATTATGTGCAGGACACTTATATACATTATATGCAGGACACTTATATACATTATATGCAGGACACTTATATACATTATATGCAGGACACTTATATACATTATATGCAGGACACTTATATACATTATATGCAGGACACTTATATACATTATATGCAGGACACTTATATACATTATGTGCAGGACACTTATATACATTATGTGCAGGACACTTATATACATTATGTGCGGGACACTTATATACATTATGTGCAGGACACTTATATACATTATATGCGGGACACTTATATACATTATATGCAGGACACTTATATACATTATATGCGGGACACTTATATACATTATATGCAGGACACTTATATACATTATGTGCGGGACACTTCTATATATTATATGCGGGACACTTATATACATTATGTGCGGGACACTTATATACATTATGTGCGGGACACTTATATACATTATATGCAGGACACTTATATACATTATATGCAGGACACTTATATACATTATATGCGGGACACTTATATACATTATATGCGGGACACTTATATACATTATATGCAGGACACTTATATACATTATATGCAGGACACTTATATACATTATATGCAGGACACTTATATACATTATGTGCAGGACACTTATATACATTATATGCAGGACACTTATATACATTATATGCGGGACACTTATATACATTATATGCAGGACACTTATATACATTATATGCAGGACACTTATATACATTATATGCGGGACACTTATATACATTATATGCAGGACACTTATATACATTATATGCAGGACACGTATATACATTATATGCAGGACACTTATATACATTATATGCAGGACACTTATATACATTATATGCGGGACACTTATATACATTATATGCAGGACACTTATATACATTATGTGCAGGACACTTATATACATTATATGCGGGACACTTATATACATTATATGCAGGACACTTATATACATTATATGCAGGACACTTATATACATTATATGCAGGACACTTATATACATTATATGCAGGACACTTCTTTGAACGTTTTTGGAGCCGTTTTCTCATAGACTCCAATGAAAACATCTCCAAAAACGGACTTAAAAAACGCTGCGAAAACGCAGTGAAAAACGCGAGTTGCTCAAAAAACGTCTGAAAATCAGGGGCTGTTTTCCCTTGAAAACAGCTCGGTATTTTCGGACGTTTTTGGTCACTACGTGTGCACATACCCTTAGTCTAAATGGTCCAGCCGAACATAGCAAAAAAATAAAAGTTAGCAGTATTACAAATATAAAACCTATACTTTTTTCTCCCCTGCGCCACAATAGAAACTAGAGGTCAAGGAAAAATAATTTCCCTTCATGTAACTCTGCTTCCTGTCAACTGAAAAGTCATCCGCCAGAGGGAAAAAATGTTTCCGCTTTGTGGAGTACAAGAAAGTCTAATTCCCAGGTGGGGCTTTCTTGTACTCATCGGGAAACATTTTTCCTTAGGACAGATGATTTTTCCGTTGACAGGTGACAGAGTTCAATAGGGGGGGGTGTTAGGGGGAGGAGGGGGGAAAATATGGTCTGTTCACAGTTTGTGTTTTTTCCACCCCTGCCCTAGATTTCAATCCTATATCCGCCCCTGTGTGCAGAATATCACAAGTTCACAACAGAGCTTGCAGCGGAGAAGCGCACGCCCCTGCGGACCACGATACAGAGAGCGCGTCTAACCAGTGAGTATGGCAACTCTGCACCTCTCCTCAGCCTCCACATGTTATTGGATGAGAGGAGGAGGAGAAGGGCGGACTGTGGCTGATAACATTCACTGCTGGTATATACTTATATCTGCGGTATATACACTGCTTCTATATATGGATCAGAGCGGTATATACACTGCTGGTATATATGGATCTGTGCGGTATATACACTGCTGCTATATATGGATCAGAGCGGTATATTCACTGCTGGTATATATGGATCTGTGCGGTATATTCACTGCTGGTATATATGGATCTGTACGGTATATACACTGCTGCTATATATGGATCTGTGCGGTATATACACTGCTGGTATATATGGATCTGTGCGGCATATATACTGCTGGTATATATGGATCTGTGCGGTATATTCACTGCTGCTATATATATGGATCAGAGCGGTATATACACTGCTGGTATATATTTATATCTGCGGTATATTCACTGCTGCTATATATGGATCTGTGCGGTATATTCACTGCTGCTATATATGGATCAGAGCGGTATATTCACTGCTGGTATATATGGATCTGTGCGGTATATTCACTGCTGGTATATATGGATCTGTACAGTATATACACTGCTGGTATATATGGATCTGTGCGGCATATATACTGCTGGTATATATGGATCTGTGCGGTATATTCACTGCTGCTATATATATGGATCAGAGCGGTATATACACTGCTGGTATATATGGATCTGTGCGGTATATACACTGCTGCTATATATGGATCTGTGCGGTATATTCACTGCTGGTACATATTTATTTATAGGTTGTGCGCAGTTTATTTTTTGCTTTGCTTCTGTTCCATATGCCTTTTTTTCTAAATATACATTTTTGCCCCTCGAAGTTAAAGGGGTTGTTCCAAGATTAAATGTTATCCCCTGTCTACAGGACAGGACATAACATGCTGATCGGTGGGGGTCTGACCACTGGGACCCCCACTCATCACTGGAACGGTGGTCCCTTGTACCCCTGAGTAACTGGAGCGGCAGGGTGTATGCTTGACCTGCAGCGTCATTAACTCAGGGGTACGAGGGACCCCCACTGATCAGCATGTTATCTCCTATCCTGTAGAGAGGGGATAACATTTAATCTTGGGACAACCCCTTTAAGACCTGAACATGCAGTGAATAGTTTTCAGATTATATTACTGGCTCGATGATCACATTCATTCCTAGTCTGGTCTGTGCAGTTTCGGTTTACAAATATTACGGATTGGCAGTACAGATCCAACAGACGTGGACAGAAAGCAAGTGCAGCGTGCGTTACTATACTGACTGTAAAGTGCAGCGTGCGTTACTATACTGACTGTAAAGAGCAGCATGTGTTACTATACTGACTGTAAAGTGCCGCGTGTGTTACTATACTGACTGTAAAGAGCAGCATGTGTTACTATACTGACTGTAAAGTGCAGCGTGTGTTACTATACTGACTGTAAAGTGCAGCGTGTGTTACTATACTGACTGTAAAGAGCAGCGTGCGTTACTATACTGACTGTAAAGAGCAGCGTGTGTTACTATACTGACTGTAAAGTGCCGCATGTGTTACTATACTGACTGTAAAGAGCAGCATGTGTTACTATACTGACTGTAAAGAGCAGCGTGCGTTACTATACTGACTGTAAAGTGCAGCGTGTGTTACTATACTGACTGTAAAGTGCAGTGTGTGTTACTATACTGACCTTAAAGTGCAGCATGCGTTACTATACTGACTGTAAAGTGCAGCATGTGTTACTATACTGACTGTAAAGAGCAGCGTGTGTTACTATACTGACTGTAAAGTGCCGCATGTGTTACTATACTGACTGTAAAGTGCAGCATGCGTTACTATACTGACTGTAAAGAGCAGCGTGTGTTACTATACTGACTGTAAAGAGCCGCATGTGTTACTATACTGACTGTAAAGTGCAGCATGTGTTACTATACTGACTGTAAAGAGCAGCATGTGTTACTATACTGACTGTAAAGTGCAGCATGTGTTACTATACTGACTGTAAAGTGCAGCGTGCGTTATTATACTGACTGTAAAGTGCAGCGTGCGTTACTATACTGACTGTAAAGTGCAGCATGTGTTACTATACTGACTGTAAAGTGCAGCATGTGTTACTATACTGACTGTAAAGAGCAGCATGTGTTACTATACTGACTGTAAAGTGCAGCGTGCGTTATTATACTGACTGTAAAGTGCAGCATGTGTTACTATACTGACTGTAAAGTGCAGCATGTGTTACTATACTGACTGTAAAGTGCAGCATGTGTTACTATACTGACTGTAAAGTGCAGCATGCGTTACTATACTGACTGTAAAGTGCAGCGTGTGTTACTATACTGACTGTAAAGTGCCGCATGTGTTACTATACTGACTGTAAAGTGCAGCATGCGTTACTATACTGACTGTAAAGTGCCGCATGTGTTACTATACTGACTGTAAAGTGCAGCGTGCGTTACTATACTGACTGTAAAGTGCAGCGTGCGTTACTATACTGACTGTAAAGTGCAGCATGCGTTACTATACTGACTGTAAAGAGCAGCATGTGTTACTATACTGACTGTAAAGAGCAGCGTGTGTTACTATACTGACTGTAAAGAGCAGCATGTGTTACTATACTGACTGTAAAGAGCAGCGTGCGTTACTATACTGACTGTAAAGTGCCGCATGTGTAACTATACTGACTGTAAAGTGCCGCATGTGTTACTATACTGACTGTAAAGTGCCGCATGTGTTACTATACTGACTGTAAAGTGCAGCGTGTGTTACTATACTGACTGTAAAGAGCAGCATGTGTTACTATACTGACTGTAAAGAGCAGCGTGCGTTACTATACTGACTGTAAAGTGCAGCAGGCGTTACTATACTGACTGTAAAGAGCAGCATGCGTTACTATACTGACTGTAAAGTGCCGCATGTGTTACTATACTGACTGTAAAGAGCAGCGTGTGTTACTATACTGACTGTAAAGAGCAGCGTGCGTTACTATACTGACTGTAAAGTGCAGCAGGCGTTACTATACTGACTGTAAAGTGCAGCGTGTGTTACTATACTGACTGTAAAGTGCAGCGTGTGTTACTATACTGACTGTAAAGTGCCGCATGTGTTACTATACTGACTGTAAAGAGCAGCGTGTGTTACTATACTGACTGTAAAGAGCAGCATGTGTTACTATACTGACTGTAAAGTGCAGCGTGTGTTACTATACTGACTGTAAAGAGCAGCGTGCGTTACTATACTGACTGTAAAGTGCAGCAGGCGTTACTATACTGACTGTAAAGAGCAGCATGTGTTACTATACTGACTGTAAAGTGCAGCGTGTGTTACTATACTGACTGTGAAGAGCAGCATGTGTTACTATACTGACTGTAAAGAGCAGCATGCGTTACTATACTGACTGTAAAGTGCAGCGTGCGTTACTATACTGACTGTAAAGAGCAGCATGCGTTACTATACTGACTGTAAAGTGCCGCATGTGTTACTATACTGACTGTAAAGTGCAGCGTGTGTTACTATACTGACTGTAAAGAGCAGCGTGCTTTACTATACTGACTGTAAAGTGCCGCATGTGTTACTATACTGACTGTAAAGTGCAGCGTGCGTTACTATACTGACTGTAAAGTGCCGCGTGTGTTACTATACTGACTGTAAAGTGCAGCGTGCGTTACTATACTGACTGTAAAGTGCCGCATGTGTTACTATACTGACTGTAAAGTGCAGCGTGCGTTACTATACTGACTGTAAAGAGCAGCGTGCGTTACTATACTGACTGTAAAGAGCAGCGTGTGTTACTATACTGACTGCAAAGTGCAGCGTGCGTTACTATACTGACTGAAAAGTGCAGCATGCGTTACTATACTAGCTGTAAAGTGCAGCGTGCATTACTATACTGACTGTAAAGTGCAGCAGGCGTTACTATACTGACTGTAAAGTGCAGCATGCGTTACTATACTGACTGTAAAGTGCCGCATGTGTTACTATACTGACTGTAAAGTGCAGCGTGTGTTACTATACTGACTGTAAAGTGCAGCGTGTGTTACTATACTGACTGTAAAGTGCCGCATGTGTTACTATACTGACTGTTAAGTGCCGCATGTGTTACTATACTGACTGTAAAGTGCAGCGTGTGTTACTATACTGACTGTAAAGTGCCGCATGTGTTACTATACTGACTGTAAAGTGCAGCATGTGTTACTGTACTGACTGTAAAGTGCAGCATGCGTTACTATACTGACTGTAAAGTGCAGCGTGTGTTACTATACTGACTGTAAAGTGCTGCATGTGTTACTATACTGACTGTAAAGTGCCGCATGTGTTACTATACTGACTGTGAAGAGCAGCGTGCGTTACTATACTGACTGTAAAGAGCAGCGTGCGTTACTATACTGACTGTAAAGTGCAGCGTGCGTTACTATACTGACTGTAAAGAGCAGCGTGCGTTACTATACTGACTGTAAAGTGCAGCGTGTGTTACTATACTGACTGTAAAGTGCAGCGTGCGTTACTATACTGACTGTAAAGTGCAGCGTGTGTTACTATACTGACTGTAAAGAGCAGCGTGCGTTACTATACTGACTGTAAAGTGCAGCATGTGTTACTATACTGACTGTAAAGTGCAGCGTGCGTTACTATACTGACTGTAAAGTGCAGCGTGTGTTACTATACTGACTGTAAAGTGCAGCGTGCGTTACTATACTGACTGTAAAGTGCAGCGTGCATTACTATACTGACTGTAAAGAGCAGCGTGTGTTACTATACTGACTGTAAAGTGCAGCGTGTGTTACTATACTGACTGTAAAGTGCAGTATGTGTTACTATACTGACTGTAAAGTGCCGCGTGTGTTACTATACTGACTGTAAAGTGCAGTATGTGTTACTATACTGACTGTAAAGAGCAGCGTGTGTTACTATACTGACTGTAAAGTGCAGTATGTGTTACTATACTGACTGTAAAGAGCAGCGTGCGTTACTATACTGACTGTAAAGTGCAGCGTGCGTTACTATACTGACTGTAAAGTGCAGCGTGCGTTACTATACTGACTGTAAAGTGCAGCGTGCGTTACTATACTGACTGTAAAGTGCAGCGTGCGTTACTATACTGACTGTAAAGAGCAGCATGCGTTACTATACTGACTGTAAAGTGCCGCATGCGTTACTATACTGACTGTAATGTGCAGCATGTGTTACTATACTGACTGTAAAGAGCAGCATGTGTTACTATACTGACTGTAAAGTGCCGCGTGTGTTACTATACTGACTGTAAAGTGCAGCGTGCGTTACTATACTGACTGTAAAGTGCAGCGTGCGTTACTATACTGACTGTAAAGTGCTGCATGTGTTACTATACTGACTGTAAAGTGCAGCGTGTGTTACTATACTGACTGTAAAGTGCAGCAGGCGTTACTATACTGACTGTAAAGAGCAGCATGCGTTACTATACTGACTGTAAATTGCAGCGTGTGTTACTATACTGACTGTAAAGAGCAGCAGGCGTTACTATACTGACTGTAAAGTGCAGCGTGCGTTACTATACTGACTGTAAAGTGCAGCGTGCGTTACTATACTGACTGTAAAGTGCAGCGTGCGTTACTATACTGACTGTAAAGTGCAGCGTGCGTTACTATACTGACTGTAAAGAGCAGCATGCGTTACTATACTGACTGTAAAGTGCAGCGTGTGTTACTATACTGACTGTAAAGTGCCACATGTGTTACTATACTGACTGTAAAGAGCAGCATGTGTTACTATACTGACTGTAAAGTGCAGCATGCGTTACTATACTGACTGTAAAGTGCAGCGTGTGTTACTATACTGACTGTAAAGTGCTGCATGTGTTACTATACTGACTGTAAAGTGGTGCATGTGTTACTATACTGACTGTAAAGTGCAGCATGTGTTACTATACTGACTGTAAAGAGCAGCATGTGTTACTATACTGACTGTAAAGTGCAGCGTGTGTTACTATACTGACTGTAAAGTGCAGCGTGTGTTACTATACTGACTGTAAAGTGCAGCGTGTGTTACTATACTGACTGTAAAGTGCAGCGTGTGTTACTATACTGACTTTAAAGTGCAGCGTGTGTTACTATACTGACTGTAAAGTGCCGCATGTGTTACTATACTGACTGTAAAGTGCAGCATGTGTTACTATACTGACTGTAAAGTGCAGCATGCGTTACTATACTGACTGTAAAGTGCAGCGTGTGTTACTATACTGACTGTAAAGTGCCGCGTGTGTTACTATACTCACTGTAAAGTGCCGCATGTGTTACTATACTGACTGTAAAGTGCCGCATGTGTTACTATACTGACTGTGAAGAGCAGCGTGCGTTACTATACTGACTGTAAAGAGCAGCGTGCGTTACTATACTGACTGTAAAGTGCAGCGTGTGTTACTATACTGAGTGTAAAGCGCCGCATGTGTTACTATACTGAGTGTAAAGAGCAGCGTGTGTTACTATTCTGACTGTAAAGTGCAGCGTGCGTTACTATACTGACTGTAAAGTGCTGCATGTGTTACTATACTGACTGTAAAGTGGTGCATGTGTTACTATACTGACTGTAAAGAGCAGCATGTGTTACTATACTGACTGTAAAGTGCAGCGTGTGTTACTATACTGACTGTAAAGAGCAGCATGTGTTACTATACTGACTGTAAAGTGCAGCGTGCGTTACTATACTGACTGTAAAGTGCAGTGTGTGTTACTATACTGACTGTAAAGTGCAGCGTGCGTTACTATACTGACTGTAAAGTGCTGCATGTGTTACTATACTGACTGTAAAGTGCAGCGTGCGTTACTATACTGACTGTAAAGTGCAGCATGTGTTACTATACTGACTGTAAAGTGCAGCGTGTGTTACTATACTGACTGTAAAGAGCAGCATGTGTTACTATACTAACTGTAAAGTGCCGCATGTGTTACTATACTGACTGTGAAGAGCAGCATGCTTTACTATACTGACTGTAAAGTGCAGCGTGTGTTACTATACTAACTGTAAAGTGCCGCATGTGTTACTATACTGACTGTAAAGTGCAGCGTGCGTTACTATACTGACTGTAAAGTGCAGCGTGCGTTACTATACTGACTGTAAAGTGCAGCATGTGTTACTATACTGACTGTAAAGTGCAGCGTGTGTTACTATACTGACTGTAAAGAGCAGCATGTGTTACTATACTGACTGTAAAGTGCCGCATGTGTTACTATACTGACTGTGAAGAGCAGCGTGCGTTACTATACTGACTGTAAAGAGCAGCGTGTGTTATTATACTGATTGTAAAGTGCAGCGTGCGTTACTATACTGACTGTAAAGAGCAGCATGCGTTACTATACTGACTGTAAAGTGCAGCGTGCGTTACTATACTGACTGTAAAGTGCCGCATGTGTTACTATACTGACTGTAAAGTGCAGCATGTGTTACTATACTGACTGTAAAGTGCAGCATGTGTTACTATACTGACTTTAAAGTGCCGCATTTGTTACTATACTGACTGTAAAGTGCCGCATGTGTTACTATACTGACTGTAAAGTGCAGCATGTGTTACTATACTGACTGTAAAGTGCCGCATTTGTTACTATACTGACTGTAAAGTGCAGCATGTGTTACTATACTGACTGTAAAGTGCAGCATGTGTTACTATACTGGCTGTAAAGTGCAGCGTGTGTTACTATACTGACTGTAAAGTGCCGCATGTATTACTATACTGACTGTAAAGTGCAGCATGTGTTACTATACTGACTGTAAAGAGCAGCATGTGTTACTATACTGACTGTAAAGTGCAGCATGCGTTACTATACTGACTGTAAAGTGCAGCATGTGTTACTATACTGACTTTAAAGTGCCGCATGTGTTACTATACTGACTGTAAAGAGCAGCATGTGTTACTATACTGACTGTAAAGAGCAGCATGTGTTACTATACTGACTGTAAAGTGCAGCGTGCGTTACTATACTGACTGTAAAGTGCCGCATGTGTTACTATACTGACTGTAAAGTGCTGCATGTGTTACTATACTGACTGTAAAGTGCCGCGTGTGTTACTATACTGACTGTAAAGTGCAGCATGTGTTACTATACTGACTGTAAAGTGCAGCAGGCGTTACAATACTGACTGTAAAGAGCCGCATGTGTTACTATACTGACTGTAAAGTGCAGCAGGCGTTACTATACTGACTGTAAAGAGCTGCATGTGTTACTATACTGACTGTAAAGTGCCGCATGTGTTACTATACTGACTGTAAAGTGCCGCATGTGTTACTATACTGACTGTAAAGTGCAGCAGGCGTTTCTATACTGACTGTAAAGAGCTGCATGTGTTACTATACTGACTGTAAAGTGCCGCATGTGTTACTATACTGACTGTAAAGTGCCGCATGTGTTACTATACTGACTGTAAAGTGCAGCGTGTGTTACTATACTGACTGTAAAGTGCCGCATGTGTTACTATACTGACTGTAAAGTGCAGCATGTGTTACTATACTGACTGTAAAGTGCAGCGTGTGTTACTATACTGACTGTAAAGTGCTGCATGTGTTACTATACTGACTGTAAAGTGCAGCATGTGTTACTATACTGACTGTAAAGTGCCGCATGTGTTACTATACTGACTGTAAAGTGCCGCATGTGTTACTATACTGACTGTAAAGTGCAGCGTGCGTTACTATACTGACTGTAAAGAGCAGCGTGTGTTACTATACTGACTGTAAAGTGCAGCATGCGTTACTATACTGACTGTAAAGAGCAGCGTGTGTTACTATACTGACTGTAAAGTGCAGCGTGTGTTACTATACTGACTATAAAGTGCAGCATGTTTTACTATACTGACTGTAAAGTGCAGCGTGCGTTACTATACTGACTGTAAAGTGCAGCGTGCGTTACTATACTGACTGTAAAGTGCAGCATGCGTTACTATACTGACTGTAAAGAGCAGCGTGTGTTACTATACTGACTGTAAAGTGCAGCATGTGTTACTATACTGACTATAAAGTGCAGCATGTTTTACTATACTGACTGTAAAGTGCAGCGTGCGTTACTATACTGACTGTAAAGTGCTGCATGTGTTACTATAGTGACTGTAAAGTGCAGCGTGTGTTACTATACTGACTGTAAAGTGCAGCATGCGTTACTATACTGACTGTAAAGTGCTGCATGTGTTACTATACTGACTGTAAAGTGCTGCATGTGTTACTATACTGACTGTAAAGTGCAGCGTGCGTTACTATACTGACTGTAAAGTGCCGCATGTGTTACTATACTGACTGTAAAGTGCAGCGTGTGTTACTATACTGACTGTAAAGTGCTGCATGTGTTACTATACTGACTGTAAAGTGCTGCATGTGTTACTATACTGACTGTAAAGTGCAGCGTGTGTTACTATACTGACTGTAAAGTGCTGCATGTGTTACTATACTGACTGTAAAGTGCCGCATGTGTTACTATACTGACTGTAAAGTGCCGCATGTGTTACTATGCTGACTGTAAAGTGCAGCATGTGTTACTATACTGACTGTGAAGAGCAGCGTGTGTTACTATACTGACTGTAAAGTGCCGCATGTGTTACTATACTGACTGTAAAGTGCTGCATGTGTTACTATACTGACTGTAAAGTGCTGCATGTGTTACTATACTGACTGTAAAGTGCCGCATGTGTTACTATACTGACTGTAAAGTGCAGCGTGTGTTACTATACTGACTGTAAAGTGCTGCATGTGTTACTATACTGACTGTAAAGTGCTGCATGTGTTACTATACTGACTGTAAAGAGCAGCATGTGTTACTATACTGACTGTAAAGAGCAGCGTGTGTTACTATACTGACTGTAAAGTGCAGCATGTGTTACTATACTGACTGTAAAGTGCCGCATGTGTTACTATACTGACTGTACAGTGCAGCGTGCATTACTATACTGACTGTAAAGAGCAGCGTGTGTTACTATACTGACTGTAAAGAGCAGCGTGCATTACTATACTGACTGTAAAGTGCAGCGTGTGTTACTATACTGACTGTAAAGTGCAGCATGCATTACTATACTGACTGTAAAGTGCCGCATGTGTTACTATACTGACTGTACAGTGCAGCGTGCGTTACTATACTGACTGTAAAGAGCAGCGTGCGTTACTATACTGACTGTAAAGAGCAGCGTGTGTTACTATACTGACTGTAAAGAGCAGCGTGCATTACTATACTGACTGTAAAGTGCAGCGTGTGTTACTATACTGACTGTAAAGTGCAGCATGCATTACTATACTGACTGTAAAGTGCCGCATGTGTTACTATACTGACTGTACAGTGCAGCGTGCGTTACTATACTGACTGTAAAGAGCAGCGTGTGTTACTATACTGACTGTAAAGAGCAGCGTGTGTTACTATACTGACTGTAAAGTGCAGCGTGTGTTACTATACTGACTGTAAAGTGCAGCGTGTGTTACTATACTGACTGTAAAGTGCAGCGTGCGTTACTATACTGACTGTAAAGTGCAGCATGTGTTACTATACTGACTGTAAAGTGCAGCATGCATTACTATACTGACTGTAAAGTGCCGCATGTGTTACTATACTGACTGTACAGTGCAGCGTGCGTTACTATACTGACTGTAAAGAGCAGCGTGTGTTACTATACTGACTGTAAAGAGCAGCGTGTGTTACTATACTGACTGTAAAGTGCAGCGTGTGTTACTATACTGACTGTAAAGTGCAGCGTGTGTTACTATACTGACTGTAAAGTGCAGCGTGCGTTACTATACTGACTGTAAAGTGCAGCATGTGTTACTATACTGACTGTAAAGTGCAGCGTGTGTTACTATACTGACTGTAAAGTGCAGCATGTGTTACTATACTGACTGTAAAGTGCAGCGTGTGTTACTATACTGACTGTAAAGTGCAGCATGTGTTACTATACTGACTGTAAAGTGCCGCGTGTGTTACTATACTGACTGTAAAGTGCCGCATGTGTTACTATACTGACTGTAAAGTGCAGCGTGTGTTACTATACTGACTGTAAAGTGCAGCGTGTGTTACTATGCTGACTGTAAAGAGCAGCATACGTTACTATACTGACTGTAAAGTGCCGCATGTGTAACTATACTGACTGTAAAGTGCCGCATGTGTTACTATACTGACTGTAGAGAGCAGCATGTGTTACTATACTGACTGTAAAGTGCAGCGTGCGTTACTATACTGACTGTAAAGTGCCGCATGTGTTACTATACTGACTGTAAAGTGCAGCGTGCGTTACTATACTGACTGTAAAGTGCAGCGTGCGTTACTATACTGACTGTAAAGTGCAGCATGTGTTACTATACTGACTGTAAAGTGCCGCATGTGTTACTATACTGACTGTAAAGAGCAGCGTGTGTTACTATACTGACTGTAAAGTGCCGCATGTGTTACTATACTGACTGTAAAGAGCAGCATGTGTTACTATACTGACTGTAAAGTGCAGCGTGTGTTACTATACTGACTGTAAAGTGCAGCGTGTGTTACTATACTGACTGTAAAGTGCAGCGTGCGTTACTATACTGACTGTAAAGAGCAGCGTGCGTTACTATACTGACTGTAAAGAGCAGCATGTGTTACTATACTGACTGTAAAGAGCAGCGTGCGTTACTATACTGACTGTAAAGAGCAGCATGTGTTACTATACTGACTGTAAAGAGCAGCATACGTTACTATACTGACTGTAAAGAGCAGCATGTGTTACTATACTGACTGTAAAGTGCAGCATGTGTTACTATACTGACTGTAAAGAGCAGCATGTGTTACTATACTGACTGTAAAGAGCAGCATACGTTACTATACTGACTGTAAAGTGCCGCATGTGTTACTATACTGACTGTAAAGAGCAGCATGTGTTACTATACTGACTGTAAAGTGCAGCATGCGTTACTATACTGACTGTAAAGTGCCGCATGTGTTACTATACTGACTGTAAAGTGCCGCATGTGTTACTATACTGACTGTAAAGAGCAGCATGTGTTACTATACTGACTGTAAAGTGCAGCATGCGTTACTATACTGACTGTAAAGAGCAGCATGTGTTACTATACTGACTGTAAAGAGCAGCATACGTTACTATACTGACTGTAAAGTGCCGCATGTTTTACTATACTGACTGTAAAGTGCAGCGTGTGTTATTATACTGACTGTAAAGTGCAGCGTGTGTTACTATACTGACTGTAAAGTGCAGCGTGTGTTACTTTACTGACTGTAAAGTGCAGCGTGTGTTACTATACTGACTGTAAAGTGCAGCGTGCGTTACTATACTGACTGTAAAGAGCAGCATGCGTTACTATACTGACTGTAAAGAGCAGCATGTGTTACTATACTGACTGTAAAGTGCAGCGTGCGTTACTATACTGACTGTAAAGAGCAGCATGTGTTACTATACTGACTGTAAAGTGCTGCATGTGTTACTATACTGACTGTAAAGAGCAGCATGCGTTACTATACTGACTGTAAAGAGCAGCATGTGTTACTATACTGACTGTAAAGTGCAGCGTGCGTTACTATACTGACTGTAAAGTGCCGCATGTGTTACTATACTGACTGTAAAGTGCCGCATGTGTTACTATACTGACTGTAAAGTGCAGCGTGTGTTACTATACTGACTGTAAAGTGCAGCGTGCGTTACTATACTGACTGTAAAGTGCCGCATGTGTTACTATACTGACTGTAAAGTGCAGCATGCGTTACTATACTGACTGTAAAGTGCAGCGTGTGTTACTATACTGACTGTAAAGTGCAGCGTGCGTTACTATACTGACTGTAAAGTGCCGCATGTGTTACTATACTGACTGTAAAGTGCAGCGTGTGTTACTATACTGACTGTAAAGTGCAGCGTGCGTTACTATACTGACTGTAAAGTGCCGCATGTGTTACTATACTGACTGTAAAGTGCAGCGTGTGTTACTATACTGACTGTAAAGTGCAGCGTGCGTTACTATACTGACTGTAAAGTGCCGCATGTGTTACTATACTGACTGTAAAGTGCCGCATGTGTTACTATACTGACTGTAAAGTGCAGCGTGTGTTATTATACTGACTGTAAAGTGCAGCGTGTGTTACTATACTGACTGTAAAGTGCAGCGTGCGTTACTATACTGACTGTAAAGAGCAGCGTGCGTTACTATACTGACTGTAAAGAGCAGCATGTGTTACTATACTGACTGTAAAGTGCAGCGTGTGTTACTATACTGACTGTAAAGAGCAGCATGCGTTACTATACTGACTGTAAAGAGCAGCGTGCGTTACTATACTGACTGTAAAGTGCAGCGTGTGTTACTATACTGACTGTAAAGAGCAGCGTGTGTTACTATACTGACTGTAAAGAGCAGCGTGCGTTACTATACTGACTGTAAAGTGCAGCGTGTGTTACTATACTGACTGTAAAGAGCAGCGTGTGTTACTATACTGACTGTAAAGTGCAGCATGCGTTACTATACTGACTGTAAAGAGCAGCGTGTGTTACTATACTGACTGTAAAGAGCAGCGTGCGTTACTATACTGACTGTAAAGAGCAGCGTGCGTTACTATACTGACTGTAAAGTGCAGCGTGTGTTACTATACTGACTGTAAAGAGCAGCGTGCGTCACTATACTGACTGTAAAGTGCAGCATGCGTTACTATACTGACTGTAAAGAGCAGCGTGCGTTACTATACTGACTGTAAAGTGCAGCGTGTGTTACTATACTGACTGTAAAGAGCAGCGTGCGTTACTATACTGACTGTAAAGTGCAGCGTGCGTTACTATACTGACTGTAAAGTGCCGCATGTGTTACTATACTGACTGTAAAGTGCAGCATGTGTTACTATACTGACTGTAAAGTGCAGCGTGCGTTACTATACTGACTGTAAAGTGCAGCGTGCGTTACTATACTGACTGTAAAGTGCAGCGTGTGTTACTATACTGACTGTAAAGAGCAGCATGCGTTACTATACTGACTGTAAAGAGCAGCGTGCGTTACTATACTGACTGTAAAGTGCAGCGTGTGTTACTATACTGACTGTAAAGAGCAGCGTGTGTTACTATACTGACTGTAAAGAGCAGCGTGCGTTACTATACTGACTGTAAAGTGCAGCGTGTGTTACTATACTGACTGTAAAGAGCAGCGTGTGTTACTATACTGACTGTAAAGTGCAGCATGCGTTACTATACTGACTGTAAAGAGCAGCGTGTGTTACTATACTGACTGTAAAGTGCAGCGTGTGTTACTATACTGACTGTAAAGAGCAGCGTGCGTTACTATACTGACTGTAAAGAGCAGCGTGCGTTACTATACTGACTGTAAAGTGCAGCGTGTGTTACTATACTGACTGTAAAGAGCAGCGTGCGTCACTATACTGACTGTAAAGTGCAGCATGCGTTACTATACTGACTGTAAAGAGCAGCGTGCGTTACTATACTGACTGTAAAGTGCAGCGTGTGTTACTATACTGACTGTAAAGAGCAGCGTGCGTTACTATACTGACTGTAAAGTGCAGCGTGCGTTACTATACTGACTGTAAAGTGCCGCATGTGTTACTATACTGACTGTAAAGAGCCATTAAGGGGGCCCTGACACAAGTTTGAACACTGACATTGTTCTTTCATTTTTGTGTTTGAATTTTGGATACTCGTTGCCCTGGTCATTTTACTAGTATTTATAGCTGGGGCAATATAGGGATATTTACTACACAATTGCCTGTAGCATTATGAGACCTTGCAGTTTATAACAACGATGTTCAATAAGGGCCTGTTCACATCACCGTTCCGTAGTCGACTTCGCTATTGATTCCGTCGGAAAACTGGAAACCAGCCGGAATGGTGACGAACGGAAGCCATTAGCGATGTTTCCATCAACATTGAGATCAATGGTGACTGAAACGGAAGCTGTGCTGTCACTTTCACTTTCCGTTGCGGGGTTCACCCGACAGAACCTCGGAACGGAAGCGAACGGTGATGTGAACAGGCACTAATGTATTTTTTTGTTCACACAGCTTTAATTTTTTTGTTCCGTTTTACAAGTTGTTTCTTACTTACAATTTATTTTTATTTATTTTTTTTGTGTGGAGGGGGGGGGGCGCCATTTCCATTTTTGCCTCAGGCAGCAGAAAAGCTAGAATCGGCCCTGTATCTACCTATCTATCTATCTCATATCTATCTATCTATCTATCTATCTATCTATCTCATATCTATCTATCTATCTATCTATCTATCTATCTCTCTCTCTCTCTCTCTATCTATCTATCTCATATCTATCTATCTATCTATCTATCTCTTTTCCCATTACATACTTTTATTGCTTATTGATTAGATTTATCATCAAAAGAATTGCCGCTCCAGTCATTGGGAATTATATCAAAACCTGTTTCCTTATCTCTCATTAACTCCCATTAACAAGATTGTTGGAGGTCCGGGTGGTCAGACCCCGCTGAGCAGTTTTATTTTATATCCTGTATAATCAATATGGTCTGTCATGGGAAAAATATCCTTGAAATGTCCCTGGAGGACCCAGGACAATTTGATAATCCAAAACCAAAACCATGAACAATCCAGTAATCTGTATTCTATAGGTGTTGAGAATATCAAAAAAGAAATAAAAATGCCTCTGGCTGCCCAAACACATACAATGGCTGTCGGTCGATCGACAACTATTCTTTTTGACTCCCTCATATACTGTACGTGCACCCTTGACTCGGCCGAGCCACCTCTGCCACCTACTTATCTCCTGGGAAAACAAGGGATCGGGCATGTTAGATCTATCGTTTTCCTGCCCAACATCTGCCACCAGGGGGGGGGGGGTCAGGATACCCCCATACACATTAGATAGTCCTCTGACTTTTTTATGTTATGTGTTTGGGAACCTTTAGGACATGTTCACACAGCTTTTGTTTTTGAGCATTACTTCCCATCCCAAGTAATGAAATCATAAATCAGATTCTCGGTATAGAAGTAATGACGGATAATATAGATGATATCAGTGGTGAGTAATGGAAGGCGAATTACCAATAAATCGTATTTCTGGAATTGATCGCTAACATGTATATTTTGAGTCTACATCAAATATGTAATCGGAGGTTATATGGACAAAAGTATTGGGACCCAGCACTTAATCATTGAATTCCGGTGTTTCATTCAGTCCCACAGGTGTATAAATCCAGAACTCGCCGTGCAGTCGCCTTTACAGACATTTGTGATAGAATGGGTCATTGTAAAGACATCACTGAATCCCAGCGCGGTCCTGTAATAGGACGTCATCGATGTAACAAGTCAGTTTGTGATATTTCTTCCCTCCTAGATATTCCACTATCAGCTGTGAGTGATATTATTGTAAAGTGGAAGTGTTTAAGGAGCCTCAGCAACTCAGCCACGAAGTGGAGACCACGTAAAGTTACACAGCCGGGCGCCGAGTGTTGTGGCGTTTAGTGTATAAAAGTCGCCAACGCTCTGCTGACTCAATAACTGCAGAGTACAGACCTCCTCTGGCATTAATATCTGTACAATCACTGTGCCCCAGGAGCTTCATGGCACGGGGTCCAAGCAGCTCCATGCCAGTCTTACAAAGTCTAAAGTTTTTTACTTTATTTTAGCTTCTAAGTGAAATTCGCAGGAAAATCTACAGCGGCTAATGCACACTGTTTTTGGTAGCAGAAAGCAAATTCGCACCAAAATTTTCTGGATTCGTGATGGGTGTGGATTTAGTCTAACAGTCTATCAGTGTTGTCTGAAGTGTTCCCTTAAAGGGGCTGTCCAAGATTAGAAAAAGGGTCTGGGGGGGGCGTGGCCTGACTGCCGAACTGGATGGCTATGTGAGTGCTTAGCTCCTGCACCGTTAAGCAACTAAAGCGACTTTCAACGGATTTAAACTCTTTTTTTCTGGCTACACCCGGTTTACTGCTTATTTACGATGCCTAGAAGGAAGAGACCGCTGAAGAAACCGGAGAAACTCCTAGATTTCTTCTTTCCCGCGACCTCGGGCAGAATCCAAGATGGCGCCGGGGAAGACTCACACGCAGAGTCTCTGACTTCGGAGCCTGCACTGGAACATTCAGAGCAGGGAGAGGATGAGGACGCTGTACACGCTAGGAGGAGTACATCCTTACCTCCTAGATCGAGATCGTCAGTATTACCTCCCTCCCGTTTAAGAGGCATCCCAGACCGACATATATCAGGTGAAGGGACACATACCTCAGAACAACAGGGCGTTGTCCGGCGCCGCTCACAGGATGGGGCCTCGTCAACTTCTTCATCTCCTCGGCCGTGTAGTCCTGAATCACGGAGACCGAGGATACAGCCGCAAGATACCCTCCTGGCACAGGTGAGAGATACACCCTCACCACTGTTATCTGTTGCAAATGAGCTCCCTGACGGGTTTGATGAACTGCCGGCTTCCAATATGGCGGTTACAGAAGCCACCATGAAACATATGTTGCAGGCCTTACGCCAATCTCTGCAAGCGGGGTTTGCCAACCTTACACATCCTATTTCCACATCTTTACAAGAAGAGGAGAACCGGGTTAACCACGTGGAAACCAAAATGGGGTCGTTTGCCACCTCACATAATGATCTCATAGACGCTCATTATGGCCTTGAAACGGAAGTACAACAATTACGTGCTAAAGTTGCCGACTTGGAGGATAGATCAAGGCGCAATAACGTGAAGTTTCGATGTATCCCTGAATCGGTTATGCCACAAAATCTGACCCTATATATTCAATCTCTTGCAAAATGCATACTGCCTGACTGTACCCCGCAGGACTTGATTATTGATAGAGCACACCGGGTGCCACGTCCTAAGCATTTGGGAGAACATGTTCCAAGGGATGTCTTGGTTCGTGTCCATTTTTTCCAAACTAAGGAAAACCTGATGTATGCGGCAAGGAAGATGAATCGCCTGCCGGAACCTTATCAGATGGTCATTCTATATATTGATCTATCTTCTACTACCTTGCAACTCCGACGCCAACTATCCCCTATTACTTCAGCATTGAGAGATCAGAAAGTTTTATATAAATGGGGTTTCCCGGTTCGCCTGCTCATCACCCGAAATAATGTTCTACACATCGTTAGAACACTGGAAGAAGGTTCTGCATTATTACACCAATGGAAGATCCCGCTTTCATCAAGACAAGCTCCTCTGCCAACATCTCCTAAACGTATCACGAATGAATGGCGTGTTGCTGGTTCTCCAAAGCACCCACACCGTTGAGGTACTCTCGCTATATTACAGGTGCTTCCTCGGGATGGTTCTCCCAAACCTTGAGGAAACTCACTGACTGTTCTACCCCCCTCTCTTGTAAGACGGCTATAATGCTGTTATGGTCTAACAAAATGTTGTTTTATTGCTGGTATATCAGCTTGTTTTTCTATATGTTTGTTTATTTTTTCCTGTTAGTCATTATGTGGAAAGATGCATCAACTAATTCTTTCTCCAAGGCTGTAATTGCAATATGGTACAGTGATGGTGGAAATAGTCTGTTGTCATGTAATATCCAGCTTAAATGTGAACATCCAGAATCTTACTCTGCACTTATTGACATATCCTAATGGTGTTAAAAATGGCATCCCTTAATGTGAAAGGTCTTAATAGTCCGCAAAAGAGAGCATTTATGTGGGCAGAAGCCCGGGATCTGTCATGTGATGTTTTTTGCATCCAGGAAACGCATATTATCCAGAAAGATGCGTTTAGGATAAAACACCCTAGCTTCCCAGTAATATACCAATCGCATTTCACTTCTAAATCCAGAGGAGTTCTCCTAGCCGTAAAAAATACTATAGCATTCCAACTTATCCAGGAGAAAATAGATACTGCAGGCCGGTATGTTATTTGGGTTTGTTCCCTCAATAATGTCATATATACAGTGGTGTCGGTTTATGCTCCTAATAAGGGTCAAATTCGCTTCTTTAATAAGGTAATGCGCCTCATATCTAAAGTGCGGCAGGGAAAACTCCTTATATGTGGCGATTTCAACACAATAACGGATACGAACCTGGATACTACCTCTAGTGTGAGAAGACAACTCAATTCATTGGGTGAGAGTTTATGGAAGGAGGAACTATATGATGCCTGGCGTGTTTTACATAGCACGGAGAGGGATTACTCTTATTTCTCTACGGTTCACAATAGTTATTCTAGGCTAGATATGTTTCTGGTGGACAGAGCATTACTGTTTATGTCTAAATCTTCTACCATTGAAACTATTACATGGTCTGACCATCCGGCTATCACACTTCACATAGAGGAAAAACATAAGGCTCCAGACACCTATCTCTGGCGATGCAATCCATACCTTCTCTCTCATTCTGCACATAAATCTACGATAGAACGGGATCTCAGAGAATTTTTCAGCTTAAATGCCCCATCTGTTACTAGCTCAGATATTCTATGGAATGCTCATAAAGCATATATTAGAGGAACTTTCATTAAACTTGGGCATAGAGACAGGAGGGAGCAGACAAAACAGACGCTGTCCCTTATAGAGAATATCAAACAGCTAGAATGACTAAATAAAACCCAACAAACATCAGATCACGCTGAGAAACGTATGGATCTGAGAAATCAGTTAAGAGCGTGCCTGCTACAAAAATATGACAAGAAGGTTAGGAAAACGAATTCCCACTATTATTCTCAAAACAATAAAGCGGGTAAACTATTGGCCTCCAGACTTAAACGGCAATATACGAAAGCCAGAATCCCATTTCTATTAACAGAAGGAGCAAAGGGAAAAGTGTATGACCCGAGGGAAATTGCTAACAAATTTAAGGCTTACTACTCGTGGCTTTACAATTTGAAGGAGGAGCCTGGATCTTCTCTGGTGACAGAAGACAATATTCAGCAATTTTTACAATCTATTAATCTCCCCACTTTGACCTTAGACCAACTGTCCACCCTTAACTGTCCTATTACTGATGCAGAAATTCTGACTGTAATTAAAAAGCTTCCTTTGGGGAAATCACCCGGCCCTGATGGGTTAACAAATGAATATTATAAAACCTTCCAAAATATCCTTATTAAATATCTTAGACAGACATACCAAGACGCGAGTCTGACTGGCAGATTCCCCAAAGAGAATCAGTCCGCATTGATAGTTACCCTTCCCAAACCCGGAAAGAGCCCAGACGCTCCCCAAAACTTTCGACCTATTTCGCTGTTAAATACTGATTTGAAGATATATGCTAAAGTGCTAGCGTCTAGATTAGCTCCACTTTTACCGAATCTGATTAGGGAAGATCAGGTGCGATTCATAAAAGGTAGACAAGCGACTGATAACGCTAGAAGGGTATTAAATATCACTAACTATCTATCCACACGAGAGATACCTGCAATTTTACTTTCGCTCGACGGCGAAAAGGCTTTCGACCGCATCAATTGGATGTATGCCTTTTCCGTGCTGAAGCGGATGGGTTTCTCGGGACATATTCTATCCGCAATTCAAGCTTTATACTCAGACCCATCGGCCAGGGTATTTACTAACGGCTCTCTGTCAGACGAATTTCCCATTACTAATGGTACCAGGCAGGGGTGCCCTTTATCCCCTCTAATTTTTGTGCTATCTATTGAACCCCTTGCGCAGGTTACACGGGAGGATAGCTTGGTAAAGGGTATACAAATTGGAGATCGTACTCATGTTATATCTTTATATGCGGATGACGTCATACTTACATTGAGTGCCCCTGGCATATCGTTAGGGAGAACTCTCGATATTATCAAGGACTTCGGGAATATCTCAGGGTATAAATTGAACACACAGAAATCACAGATACTACCTTTTCACATCACCTCCGATCCACTCTCCATTTTGAAACATAGATTCCCTTTGGATTGGCAATCAGAGGACATACAGTATTTGGGCCTCACGTTAACTGTCTCACATCAAAAACTCTATAAGGCTAATTATCTGCCACTTCTAGAAGCTATCTCTACTGAAGCATGTCGACTTTCAGCATTTGAAGTTTCATTGATTGGCAGAATAGCGGCTTTTAAAATGCTCCTATTGCCGAGACTTCCTTATTTATTTAGAACGCTCCCTATTGAAGTCCCAGGATCCTTTTTTATTTCCATACGTCGGGTTGTTTCTTCGTTCATATGGGCTAACCGCAAGCCACGAATTTCATGCAAACTGCTTACTAAAGATAAGACGAAAGGTGGCTTGGGGGTACCCGATATACACGAATATTTTGTAGCATGTCAAGTCTCTCAGATGAAATGCTGGTGGTCGCTGGATACTGCTAAACACTGGGTACATATAGAACATTTTTTTGGCTTCCCCTACCAACTTGAAAGCGTTATTGATAGCTAATCTATGGAATATTAAAGAGTCAACCCAGATTTCTCCTTTCACAAGGTCATCACTAGTATGCTGGGCTTATTTCCATAGAAACTCAGAGGTAAACACAGGTCTGCCAAGATCATATGTACCATTGTAAATGATGAGCGCTGCTATACCAGACTTAAATATTAATTTATGGGTTAGACGAGGTATTTGCTCATTGACAATAACCTCCTTAGGTCTTTTACGGATTTATCGGCTAAATTTTCGCTACATCGAAGTGAGTTCTATAAATATTTACAAATAAGACATTTTTTGTCCAGTACCAATAATGGTCTAATCAGATATAATTCTCAGATATTTACTATATTTCAAAAAGGCACCAGAGGTCTAAAGCCGATCTATAGCTTGTTACATGACCATACGGTTTTTCAGAAGGCATATCCTTTTAGAGTGTGGGAACGAGAGTTGGGTGCCTCCTTCACTGAGAAGGAATGGACAGGTGCACTGACTTTAAATCATAGATCACTCAGGTGTAGCTCTCATCTCGAGGCGGCTATGAAAATTATGCTGAGATGGTATTTTACACCTGACCGATTACATTCTATGTATCCGAGTTCTCCGTCTACTTGCTGGAGAAATTGTGGGTGCAGAGGGTCTCTATACCATACCCTGTGGAGCTGTCCTATATTGAAGTCATATTGGGAAGATATCTTCCGATTATTATCTGATGTATTAAGATTTACACTTCCTGCTGTACCTCGACTGGCTTTACTGTCTATAGGTATCCAGGATATACCGGCACAATGTAGAATTTTGGTCTGCAAAATCCTTGCTAAATTAGTTATAACCCGACATTGGAAGAGCCCGAAGGCTCCAGTTCTTGAGAAAGTGATCTCACTACTAAATACCACCTACCTGTATGAAAAGCTCATTGCTTATGGTGCAAATACGGTTGATTCCTTTTCTGCTGTATGGAAAGCCTGGACACAGAATGTCAATTTCAAATGCGATGCGGTGTATCCACATTGATCACATTTCTTGTTAATGTTGTTTATGTTATACTATGTTTTGTTTGCTTATAAAAATTATGTCTACACTGATTTATCTGTATAAGATGGTTTTGAAATATCTGTATATGCTGTGACATCGAAATTCTTAATAAAGACAAATTTAAAGAGAAAAAGGGTCTGCATTTTTTCCAGAAACAGCGCCACTCTTGTCTAATGGTTTTATCCGTTAATACGTTCTTTTGAATGGGAATAAGCTGTAATACCAGACACAGCCCAGAAACAGCGCCACTTTTGTTCATGGTCTGTATCTGGTATTACACTTCAGTTCCATTTACTTTAATGGGAACGGGCTGTAATACCATATACCGCTTCTGAACAGGAGTGGCGCTAGGTTATAGTTCTGTGATAAGGAGAAAGATCTCCAAGTTATACAAGTGTATGCTGGATTTTTATGTTTGTAAAGAGTAACACGCTAACATCTATATGTATAGTAGATGGGGATTACGGTTGTAACGGCCGCCGCCGTCGCTCCCACTGCTCCCCGCCGTCATATACTGACCTCTCCACGGCGTCCTCCAGCTCTTGGTGGAGACGACGTTCCTGCCTCACTCTTTTCTAATTGCGGCGTCCCTTGCTGCTCTCTCCTTCTGTGTTTCATACACTACCTAGTGCGTGCGCTTGCTGACTCCCCTGATCTTTAGGGCCAGCACGCACCTACTACTTAACTCTCCCAGGGTATAAAAGGAACCTCCCCCTGTCCACCATTGCTTGAGCAATTTGGATCCTCCCAGCTTGCTAGTGATATCTGATCAATTATTTGTTTTTCCTGTCTGACCTCAGCTTTTACCTTGACTCTCCTTGCCTGCTGCCTGTCCTGACCTCTTCCTAGTGACCCGTGACGTACCTCTGCCGCCTGCCCTGACCTTTGGCTTTACCAACCGTGCTCGTCTGCCGGCCTATGCTATACCTAACCTGGCATTCGTCTGCTGTTCCTTTACCATAACGACGGCCATCGCTAAGGGAGACTTCTCTGGGAGGTAGTGAATACCTGGAGTTCCCTTAGATTCCGCTATCTGGTTTAGCCCCATGTGACCCTTGATGACACAGTGGGTTCCCACCATCCTCTGTAGGCCCTATGACAGTCTCTCTATCCACAGGCCCCGTTACAACATTCAGTAGATAAATGTTACAGATACATTATGAATTGGTTATTGTACTCCTTTACTGTTACACTAGGCTCTATTGCCACATGCAGGGTCATTTTAACAAATTTGTGGGGCACGTGGCAAAGATTTAAAAGGCAAATTGGCCCACACCCAGAAGATGTTCATACCACCCCTGTTATCCCACAAAACAGCTCTCAAGGGTTTATGCAAATGTGACCCAAAATAGGCGTTTATGGGAGGGTCTGTGGGTGTTCCTGGGTGGATCGAGGTAGGGCTTAAAATTTCCCTCGAATGGTGATTCAAATTTTAGGAGATCTCCACCCAGGACAACAGCCTCAAAAGCTCCATGTGGTGTGTCAGCCACAAATGTTCCTCAGAGACCGGCATAGACCGCCCACCAGAGTGCCTGCCACTGATCGCCCACCAGAGTGCTTATCACAGATCCACCCAAAGTACTTGTCACAGATCCTTACCCAAGCGGTCCCCTTTATATAAGCGTATACCGGAGACAGTGTATACAGCGGTCAGAAAACATCACATAGCCCCAACATACATATTACATACACTGCCCAGGTGAATAGTGCCATACAGTATATCCCTGTACAGATCTGTGATGTTGCTGGCTGTGTGAGGTGTCCAGGGATTAGGCTACCATGATGATCTATGACTGCGGGGGCAGGGACGGAGGTCACATTGGGGGTAGGTACTACATACTCTACACAATTGTGGCTGTACTTTTATTGGGCAGATTCTTCAACTATAACGCTGGCGTGCTCCTCGGTAGTCCTCTATTCGCATTCTCCAGAAACAGCGCCACTCCTGTCCATGGCTGTGTATGGTATTACATTCAAGTGAATAGAGTTGAACCGCAAGACTGTACACAGTCCATGGTCAAGAGTGGCGATAACCCGTTTAAAGCATTTTTTTAATCAATATATACGGCTGTCTTTCCTCCTTTACAAATTGTGATCCCCTCAGCTCAATTGTGACTTGGAAACATATCACTTTTATTGATAGGAATATTTATTATGTTTTCATTCTTACAGTTTGTTCATATACATAACAGATTAATTCACTGGTGTGGCACTTTAATAATATAGTCTATTGTAATATTCGCTTCTCTGCACTGGCAGTAAGCCCAAGACCCAGCCCAAGTCCTACCAGTCATATTGTGCCCTCTAGTGCTTCAAAGGGGGTCTACATTTAAAAAAAAACAACTGAGCTTTAGGCCTTATTCAGACATACATGAGGAAACTCGGATGTGAAAAACGGTAGTTTTTCACATCTGAGTTGCCCCGTGTGGGTCCCGTTTTCACGGATCCCCGTAGCCTTTGATTCTATGGAGGTATCCGTGAAAACGGAAGAAAATAGGACATGTTCTATTTTTCAATGGACCCTTCACACGGTCTGCTGAAACAACGGACGTGTGAACGGCCCCATTGAAAAACATGAGTCCGTGTGACAGCGGTTGTTTTAACGGCTGTCACATGGCGTATTCTACGTTCGTCTGAAAAAAGGTCAATTTTACGGGGAAACAAAGGATCAGGCATGTAGAAATCCTACATGCTTGATCTTCTTTCTACCGACATCTGTAGGTAGGGAACTGTTGGGTCCCATATAAAGGAGATCTTTGGCCGATCCCACCGAAAAGACCAACTTGTCTGGTTAAGAAAACCCAATTTATAATACCATGAGTCAATAGAAGGGAATCCCACGAACAGCACCCTCATCTATCAGCCAGAGTGAAGAGCGGCAACAAAAAGCATATCTCCCTCTGAAGGACCGGGCAGCCCATTTATTTCCAACATTCATTTGGGGTCCCTATCGGCCAGAATAGAGAGCGACTTCAAAGAGTGGCTCTTGTTCTAGAGGACCAAACATGTCCATGCATTACATTGATGGTCCTTTGATTTCACTGGACACCACGGAATGCATAATTTACCCTGCGGTGGCACAGTAAGGACTTCCTGTACATTCCTCTACCTCCGAAGGGCAATGTATGGGCAGCCATGACTCGATTTACATTTTTGTAGTCAAATATGGATTCTTCTTAAAGGGATATTCCAGCTAAAAATATTAATTCCACTGGATAGATGGTAAATGTTAGGCTGGGTTCACACTACCTATTTTCAGACGTAATGGAGGCGTTTTACGCCTCGAACTACGTCTGAAAAAACGGCTCCAATGCGTCGGCAAACATCTGCCCATTACTTTCAATGGGCTTTACGATGTACTGTGCCGACGACCCGTCAATTTACGCGTTGATGTCAAAAGACGGCTCGTAAAATTACAGCCTCGTCAAAAGAAGTGTAGGACACTTCTTGGGACGTTTTTGGAGCAGTTTTCTCATAGACTCCAATGAAAACAGCTCCAAAAACGTCCGTAAAAAATGCAGCGAAAAACGCCGCGAAAAATAAGAGTTGCTCAAAAAACGTCTGAAAATCAGGGTCTGTTTTCCCTTGAAAACAGCTCCATATTTTGAGACGTTTTTGACTCTACGTGTGAACATACCCTTAGACTGGTGACTGCTGGGACCCGCATAATCACTTGAACAGGGGACCCCGTTCCCCTGTCCCCCCGAGCCACACAACATACGTGGCAGTAAGCATGCTCCATCAGCTGTACTAGACAGTGTAGTAATATCCAAAAATATAAGACAAATCCATTATTATTCTGTATTCAGTAGAAAGAACAGGGAACAAATCTGGCAAAAAAATCTTCTCTTAAGTTTACTATTACCTAGTATTATGTTCAAAGAATTAAGGGCATAGCAAACAGAAGTAAAAATATATAAATAGGGGTTCCACGTGGAATCGTTCCCTTTAAAAGCAGTCAGCGTAAGGCCATAGCAGAAAAACGCATTGATTATGAGTAATAAAGCTATCGTTTTGGTGGCTTTGATATGAGCATCTAGATTAGGGTTTCGGCAGCTGTCACCACTTTTTTGCATCTTCTTCATGTGTCCGTAGATAGATTTCATAATGGTCACCAGTGATGCTAAAGACAAAAGAAGCCCCAAAGAAGACAACCCAATGAAAGCTTCATACAAGCAAACACATCTTGGTGGATCGAATGAGGCAGACGTATTTTGTCGGGAAGCATTGAGGACCATCTTTGACCAATTTTTCTCCGATAAGTCCCATGAGAAAGTAAGACTTAATAAGAAGGAGCCAATAACGGATGGAAGTAGGAGCAATAGGATCATCTTGGGGAATCTTCTTTGGAGATACACGTAGAACTGGTGTTGGATGTTCACAATTCGGAAGCAAAAATGTACAGATAGCCAGGTGGAAAGCCAGATGTTACAAGACATTATTGCCAGACACACAACTGTGCTAACCCTTTGGACTTCAAAAGTGAACACCAAATTGATCTGTGGTAACCGCAAAATATATCCACAAAATGTAAGAACTTCGTATAATGAGCTGAAGAAGCTGATGCCACAAATAAGTTTATCAGACCTGTTAATGTTTTTGTTTTTCACCCATTCCAGGGCATTCACGACAAGAAGGAAGGTGTTGCCTAAAAATGAACTCGATAGAGCAATAATATCAATAATTGTTAGCACAATGGTCAACATATTGATTCTCTTTGGTCCTGAAAATTTTTACCGAAGCGTTCTTGTTGACCGAATGTGAAAGGTCTGTAGACAGGACAAATATTAGACACGTCGTGAGTGAACATTGATGAGAACAATGCAAATACTGTCTCCATGCAACTGGACACCTAACACCTCTGTTGTACAGAACTTATCCCAGAGAATTCACACCAGGAATGAAGGTATTTCCCAAAAATGAACTCAATTGAGCGATAAGATGAATAGTGGTTGGAAGAACGATGCGCCAATTTGGTTCTCTCTGGTCTCGAAAACGTTCGCAGTAGCATCCTTGATGATTGAAGTTGAAATGTCTATAGGCAAGACAGTAATAGTCATGTCGTGAGTGAACATTAACTTGAGAACAATGCAAATACTGTCTCTACGCAACTGGACACCTCTTTTCAGCTTAACCATTTCCCGGGCATTCACGCCGAGAAATGTACTCAATTGAGTCATAGCTAGGGTTCATCAGCAGGATAGTGGTCAGAATGCGACTACCAGAGAATGAGACAGAGGCATAGTTAGAGTACAGGCCAAAGGTTAAAATCAGGAGGAGAATAACCGGTACCAGGTGACAAATCCAAGGGATGACATAGAAGCGAAATCCGGAAAGCCAAGGTCAGGATCAGAGTCAATAGCAAAGGATATACGTTAAAAAAAAAGACAAGGCTTTGAGGTTAGAGTCCGCTTTAAATAAGCTACCAGAGTGATGTCATCTAGGAGGGTCCGGTTGCCATGGCCCGCCAGAACTGCCAGCAGGAGGCATCGCAGGAGGGGGGAGAAGTCATTCAGTTTGCAAGGTAACTTGATGCAGCCTGTGGCTAGAGCCACGGCTGCCACTGGCGACTTGCTGCTGGAACAGGGTAAGGCCTCATGCACACAAATTTATTTTTTTCCTCCCGTAAATACTGGTATAAATACGGGTCCTTGGTCATACGTATTCAACCCGTATTGCACCAGTATTTACGGACCCGTGGGTCCGGTGTCACCAGTATTCCACCCGTATTTATGGGCACGTTTTCGCTTCAAAATTGCACTGCACTAATCGGCAGCCCCTTCTCTCTAGCAGTGCAGGGTAGAGAGAAGGGGCAGCCCTTTCCATAGTAAAAGTAAAAGAAATTCATAATTACCCGGCCGTTGTCTTGGTGACACGTCCCTCTTTCGACATCCAGCCCGACCTCCCTGGATGACGCGGCAGACCATGTGACCGCTGCAGCCTGTGATTGGCTGCAGTGGTCACATGAGCTGAATTGTCATCCCGGGAGGCCGGACTGCAGGAAGAAGCAGGGAGTTCTGGGTAAGTATGAACGTCTATTTTTTTACAGGTTGATCTATATTGGGATCGGAAGTCACTGTCCAGGGTGCTGAAACAGTTACTGCCGATCGTTTAACTCTTTCAGCACTCTGGACAGTGACTATCCCCTGACATCACCTAGCAACGCTCCCGTAATTACGGGTGAACACACGTAGTCACACGTAATTACGGAAGCCCCATAGACTTCTATGGGCCTGCCCGTGCCGTTATTACGGCCTGAAATAGGACATGTTCTATATTTTTCAACGGCCCGGGCACCTTCCCGTACGCATACCCGTGGCCAATAGAAGTCTATGGGCCCGTAATTACGGGCCGTAATTACGGGCCATAATTGCAGGTTTTTTTACGTTCGTGTGCATGGGGCCTAAGGGAAATTATTGAAATTCAACATCAGGAAGAATGACAGCCAGTAGAACCAAGTGACTATGGTGATTCCAGGAGAGGTAGAAGCTCCATACATATAAATAACATATCTATATATAGCAGGTGGGTATTACCCATAGGTAGTCACTCAGGTTATTTTTCAGATCACAACTGGATATCTGCTTTTACCATATTGATCTAGAATGAGATGCGGTGAAACCAAACCTTTTTCTATTGATTACATGAATCCTTACATATGATAAAGGGCTTTTCAGACCTTCATATTACAGCTCCATGTGGGGTCAGACGCCGATCAGCCAGAACATTAAAACCCCCTGCCGAATATTGTGTAATTCCTCTTATACTGCCAAAGCACGTCATGCATGGACACCAAAAAGACATCTGAAGGCGTCCTGTAGTATCTGGCAGCAAGACGTAAGATACACTATATGGACAAAAGTATTGGGACACACCTCTTATTAATTAAATTCAAATCGGTCCCATTGCTACAAGTGTATAAAATCCAGCACTCGCCATGGAGTCGTCTTTAAAGACATTTGTGATAGAACGGGTCGTTGTAAAGACATCACTGAATCCCAGCGCGGTCCTGTAATAGGACGTCACCGATGTAACAAGTCAGTTCATGACATTTCATCCGTCCAAGTTATTCCACCATCACCTGTGAGTGATATTATTGTAAAGTGGAAGCTTATAGAAACCACAGCAAATCAGCCACGAAGTGGGGACCACGTAAAGTTACAGAGCCGAGTGCTGGGGAGCATAAAAGTCACCAACGCTCTGATGACTCAATAACTGCAGAGCTCCAAACCTCCTCTGGCATTAATATCCACACAAAAACTGCCCGGGGAGCTTCATGGCACGGGGGCCGAGCAGCTGTATGCCAGTCTTACATCACCAAGCACAATGCCAAGTGCCAGATGGAGTGGTGTAAAGCCGCCGCCACTGGACTCTGGAGCAGTGGAAACCTGTTCTGTGGAGTGATGAATCACACTTCTCTATCTGGAGTCTGATGGATGAGTCTGGGTTTGGTTAATGCCAGGAGAACGTTACCCGCCTGACTGCATTGTGCCAACTGTAATGTTTGGTGGAGGAGGATAATGATATGGGGTTGTTTTTCAGGTGTCGGCCTCTTCGTTCCTGTGAAACGAAATCTTAATCCTTCAGCACACAAGACATTTATGATAATTGTAGCTTCCAACTTTGTTGGAAAAGATTATTAAAGAGAAGGCTTAAAGGGAACCTGTCACCAGCATTTCACCTATTAAACCAGCAATACCAGGTGGTAATGGGTGAAAAATCATTTCTATATAACCTATAATTGTCTTCATATTCTGCTCTGTAGCTTTAGTATTCAGCTTTTAAGTGTTCCCACACCGTATGCTAATGAGCATAAAAGAGTCAAATCTTCGTTTGAAAAGAGTCAGATCTTCCTTTGAAAAGAGTCATATGTTCATTCCTCAAGTCTTTCAGAGTTTACCCCGCCTCCTTACTTTTTGATTGACAGCTCCTCGCCTTCCCCCAGCACACACAATCCTTGCTTGTGCATTGACATCCTCTTCTGGTGTGTGCTTACAAATGGACACCGGATTATTACGATAAAAGGCGCAAAATGTTTGCAGACCGTTATTTACAGTCGGAGGAGGAGTTTAGGATAGGGGATAACGCCAATGAGGGACAAGTAAAGTTCAATAGGTGAAATGCTGGTGACAGGTTCCCTTTAAGGCCCCAGGCATTTTGCATCTACAGGCTCCTATATCCCATACAAATTTACTTCTTTTTTTTCTGCAGAGTTTACTAAAGGAACCTTCTAAAGACTGTAACCCTTTGTGGTCCGCTAATTTATTGCAGACTCAAATCAGGCCACTTTAAAAGCCCCTTTAAATTGTACCTCTAGTTATACTGACTCATGTACTGACTGTAGGTGACCGTGGGTAGCTTTAGGAGCTGGATATCCAGGGGATACATTTACAAAGGGGGCTGTTTTGTTGAATTACCCTTAAAGGGATTGTCCACTACCAGACAGCCTATCCAATGGATAGGTCATCAGTATATGATCAGTGGGGGTCTGACACCCAGACCCCGCACCGATCAGCTGCTACAGCTGCCTGCGGGCACCGGACGTCCATGCCGGAAGCAGATGGCTCCGGTCACGAAATAGCGGCCGATTCAAGTGAATAGGAGCAGAGCTGCAGCTCGGCCACTATGCAATGTATGGAGCCAACTGCTTCCAGTCCCGTACATTGCATACTGTGCAATGACATCTGATGCCTGCAGGCAGCCGGAGCAGCTGATCGGTCTGGGGCCCGGGTGTCAGACCCCCACAGATCATATACTGATGACCTATCCGGTGGATAGATCATCAGTTGTCCGGTAGTGGACAACCCCTTTAATGTGATTAAATTCTAGCTGCCTAAAGTCACCACTAGAGGGAGCATATTTCGCACTTATTTATTTGGAGGTGTATACATTTGTATATGGTAAGACCCTAGTGGTGGCTGAAAAATTGCATTATTGACCTCTATGCTGGTATAGCAGAAAAAGGAGTCACCGCGGGCGCTGCTGTACTTCAATGGAACCAAAATGCTTGGAAGGTTCAGATCGTTGGTAATAATGTACAGAAGAGTGTAAGAATAAATGGAATTTATTAATAATATGACTTTTTTTTTTTTAAATAAATGGAATTTATTAATAATATGACTACGCGTTTCAATGCCGTACTGCCATCTTCATCAGGTCATGGATGAACAAACAAAAAGTCACTGTTTAAATAGCCATGTTGATGTTGAAAAACCCGCCAATGTCAACGGGGTCAAGGTGTTTAAGTGACGTCACAGTTCAAAGTTCAAAATACACAGGACCGGAGAAACACACAAAAACAGTAAAAGTATGTCATATAATAAAAACAATAAAAAATGAATAGAGAAAGAAGAGTTTAAAATGTATGAAAAGAGAACATAATGAAAACCATGTAATTAAGAAGGTTTGAAATGTAGTACGTAATGTGTGCCGAAGCGACACTGAAAAAAAAGGCTGCCCGATAATATAGAATAATAATGTAAGTAATTAAAAATGTAAGTAATTAAAAATATATAGGTATGGACTACAAAATCTGGTGTATAGTACAAAGGTACTAACCTTTATGTACCAGAATTTATATAATTAACAGAATGATAACCATAATGTCGGCAATGATTCAAAGCGGCGATATACATATAAGGAAATGGGAATAAAACAACCCACTAGTTGAGGCAGGCTAGATTTCAGAAATATTAAATAGCCAAAATTGTATAATAAATTAGAATATAAAACATTATATATGATATATATATATATATATATATATATATATATATATATATATATATATATATAAAAAAATGTATATATATATATAAAGGTAAAGGTGGCAATACATCGGCAATAGGAAAAAAAATATTTTCATAGAAAGAAATGTCCATATGAATAATAAAACAGTAGAAAAAAATTAACAGAACTGTCGGGAAATGACAGAGAGGTAATAGTCTTATAAATTAAAACAAAGTCGGCAAAGCCGATAAATTGTAATAGATGACAAAACGAAATAAGGAGAAAGCAATGTGTCATGAATGAAATTCAAAAAGGGAACATAATGAATAATATATCTGAGGGGGGGAGCATCAAAAATGTATACGAAATTAACTGGTAACATGGTAAACGGGTTATGTATAAAAGTGATATATATGAGATACACTGAAATGTAAAGTCGGCAGGGCTAAAATGTATTAGGTGATACAGTGAAATCGATATCATAGGTACAGGAATTTATGATCATTAATAAGTAGAGGCATAAAGACAAAAATGATAATAATGATAATGGATGATAATAATGGAAAATGAATAAAATAAAATGAAATATGAAATATAAAATAATAATGAAATAAAAAAAAAAAAAAAAATAACCGGAAAGTAGCATCATAATGTACAAAAAAATATATAATATAACTGTGAAAAATGAAAATGAATGAAAATAAATATAAATGTCAATAGTAATGAATTTAAAGAATAAAACAAAAACAAAAATATGACAGAAGAAGTAGCATCATAATGTACAAGAAAATCACCAGAATAAGTGTAATATACCTTCGTAAACACAATAATATAATGATAAGTTGATAATCAATGATGTTTAACCGCAGAAAACACAAAGTTAAATGATAAATAATAAAGTGATATACTAATCAAGAGTGGATTCGGATATATCATTAAGGCCATCCGGTTGGAGGGTCTTCATTTTAAAGATCCAGTAATTTTCGGGCTGCTTAAGCTTACTATTCATATTATTAGTAAATTCCATTTATTCTTACACTCTTCCGTACATTATTACCAACGATCTGAACCTTCCAAGCATTTTGGTTCCATTGAAGTACAGCAGCGCCCGCGGTGACTCCTTTTTCTGCTATACCAGCATAACCTTCGCGGTCGTTCATTTGAATCACCGGTCCCGAGTCCTGGCAGCAGCTGTACCTTTATCCTTTATTGCCTTCTACCATCCGTTACCAGGTGAGTACCACTCTTCTTGTACACCACTCCATACCTGGGTAACCTGCACTATGTGGCGCCGTGTTTTTTGCTTTTTCTCACATTATTGACCTCTAGAACTATATGTATGGAGCTCTGTATCAAAAAAAACAAAGCTGCATCCTCCAAAAAAATATTTTGTTTTCTACTAATTCTTTATAGAAGTTTGATGCCCTAAAAATTAAATGTTTAAAGCTAAAACTAGAACTAATGAATATTAGGATTATAATAAATATGCGGATATTTTGAGTTTAAAGGCTATGTACACCTTCACCACCATGTTTTGTACTGTCCCAAAGCATCTAAAATGTAAAATTAAGCAACTTTGCAAATAGTCCTGATTAAAAATGTAGTTTTATGTCAGGCCTTTGTCTCCATGGTAACAGACTACAAGTAAACCCTATGTAGTCTGATCTTGCAGCTATGCTATCTAACATCTGTCCCCAACCTATAGCTAACCTACCACAGGTAACTTTTTTTTATTCACTACGGGGGAAAAAGGGCAAGCTGTCTCTATAGAACCACCTATAGATGACTACCCTGTTGTCGATGTCTAACCAAGGAGAATCAGTACCTTCCCAGAGCTGCTTCAAAGGAAACTCACTCAATTGTGCTGCCTACAATTGGGTGTCTCTAGTTTGGCTATTAACCCAAATCTTGTTTCAAGTCTCTAGAAAGTATCGGGCATTAGGTTACAGAATAGTCACCTATAGGTGGCACTAGACAGACAGTTTTCCTCCTTCTGGAGTACCGGTATTTTGTATACATTTTCCCAGGTAACATTGCCTTTAAGACTCCCTGCCAGCAAGTAGAATCAGTACTTTCCAAGGGAAAAAAAAGGAGAAGACTCAAAGTTATGTTTATAAATTGTAATTTATTTCCTACCATTATTACCCTATAATTATTAATATAATATTACTAGAATTATATTACTGCTATCGTTATTACCCTAACACTATGAGATCCCTATTCCTAAAGCTGTTGATTCAGAAGAAGGCGAAAAACCCTGGACACATTCGGCCAATTTATGCCACAAGGGAAAATTCCTTCTTGATCCCGGGAAAAGGCGATCAGTCCGAGAACCCTGGATCAAAGCCGCTAATTCCTATTACAGTTTACTAATTATTACAGTTAATTAACCTAAATTATAATGAAATGTATTTAAATTATTATATTGTTAGTATTACTTTGGTGTTGTTAATAATAATATAATGATACTACTATTGCTATCACTAATATCTAAGTCCCTATTCCTAAAGCTGTTGATCCAGAAGAAGGCGAAAACCCTGGACACATTCAGCCAATTCGTGCCACAAGGGGAAAATTCCTTCTTGACCCCGGCAAAAGGCGATCAGTCCGAGAACCCTGGATCAAAGCTGCTGCTATTATTATATAATTATTTTTGTTATTACTCTCTTATTATTATACTATTTCTAATATTACTGCACTCTTGCTACCAATATTAATATGACTGACCTTTTTAATCTAACAATTATTAATATTATTATTATTATTATATTATTAATATTACTGTCGTTGCTGTTGATGTAATAACAGTTAAGATGTTTCCATACAAGTCTTCATCTTCTCATAGGTCTGAGGAGGATGGTCCAGATGATGTTCCTCTTCCCTCTGATGTTCTTCATCATATCATGGAGGAAGGAATGCTGGCGGATTTTCTTTCTTCTTCCTGTCCGACACTGAATTCTTCTCATCGCATCTTTAACCGTTTTCTCTTCCTCCTCCTCCTCTTTCTCTTCATCCTCATCTTTCTCTTCAACCACATTCTCTTCTTCTTCATCCTCGTTGTCTGATTTCTCATCAACCTCCATGTCTTCCACTTCATTGTCTTCCTCTTCCTTGTCTTCCTCCTCCATGTCTTCCACTTCATTGTCTTCCTCCTCCTTGTCTTCCTCCTCGTGGTCTTCCTCCTCATGGTCTTCTTGCACTTGTTCCTCCTCGCGCTCTTCTGCCTCTCCTTCCTCCTTCTTGACCTCCTCTTCCTTCAGATCCTCACACAGATGGCTTGATGTAGGTTTCGGCTCTTCTTCATCCCACGGCCATGGCAGATATTTCCGTTGAGCTTCGCGGTTCGTTGGCATGAGGCGCTAAGAAGATAAAATATTCAGTCAATTGTCTATTGAAACATTCCAATAACATTATTCCATCTATAGAAAGAATATGGACAAATCTGTTATAGAGAGAACATAATAACCAGTATGATCACTGACCTCCATCTTGAAGATTGGGGATGGTAAGAATTTCGTGCAGTAGATCAGGCGCTGTAGATCTCTCTCCTCCGTGGTGCTGGGGTAAGCTGAAGAGAGAAAACAACCAGATAATGGGATCAGTCATAAAACGACACCATAAACCATAACATAACATAACAAAAATATTCCTTTAATCTGTCATCAATGGAACATGAAAGGTGCTTTATTTTAAAATATTCTGGATTATTGGACGGGCATAGAAAAGTATAGAAATCTTAGTTTCAATCTTCAATTTCCTTACTGGTTCTCTCTCTTCAGTCTTCCACATTATAGTACAGTTCTGTGCTAAATGACCAAATTTTAGGGATTATCAGATACAAAGGAATTTTACTGTATTTTGAGATCATCTATCAATCACTTTCTTGTGGTAAAGTCTAATTATTAAAAAAAACTCACTTATGAAGGGTCTAAGTCCAAAAGCGGATTCCTGCTGCCGATAGATGTCCTAAAGAGAAGAGAATCCAGTAAGTGACCTCTTATCCCTCCTCAGGAATGGACAGAAGAACAAGGGGTCAGTTTTACAAATGAGCAGCCGGTGATTTGTGGACTTGTTACCTGTCCGGGGCTCTTACTCAATAAGCGGCTACTTGTCTGAGTGGACAGCCGGCCACATGGACTTCTCCTGCTGGATCCAAGTCTCCTGCTACATGTCCATCACAGGGAAGGAAAAAACAGGACAATGAAGCCACTGACCTCCAGAGATCTGCTGCCCGCTGCCATCCTGTACCCGTCCTGAACTGTAGAATCCAAATCACAATCTGAAACACAAAAAAGAGATGTCGTCCCAGATCTGATAAAGACCCAAAATCCTGCAACTTTCCACATGTATTAATAGTGAATGTCCAAAAATATATATATTTTTTTTTAATCTAAAAAGATCCAAAATACTGAGTTGAATAATTAATTGTTTGGGACGCCAATTACATACGGTAGCTTCAAAATTGTGGCCTGTGATTAGTGCCTCAGGTCACATGATCTATAACCCATAAGTAATAGCAGTGCACAAGTACAGACCACGCAGCGCCATAATCTGGGCAGTGCAGCGCTTGGCGGTCCTATAGCTCCCATAGATCTTGTATGAGGTGTCAGTGTGCGGCTGCATCTCTTTTTACAATCTCCTCCACACTGCGGTCGTCCGGTTGTGGAGGAGAGCAGGGGCGTAGCTATAGGGGTGCAGAGGTAGCAGTAGTACCCAGACCCTGATACCTGAGGGGACCAGAGGCTAAAAAAGAAGACACCAGTATGACAAACATCACATAGTAGATGGGGGCCCTGTTATAAATATCACACTGGGCCCCAGGAGTTTCACAATATGCCTCTGGAGAAACGGATACTGGGGACCCCAGTACTATTGATCGTGGGGGTCCCGGCAGTGATTAAACATGTATGGCCCCTCCGGTGTATAGGTGAGAAATGTTTCTGATGGGAGAATCTCTTTATCATGAGCGATCATCGTTTTCTGCGCTGTTTATTTCTTACATCTTGACATTATAGAACATTTATCTCTGGAAATCTTCATGTAACATTCTCCATGGTGGATTTTACTGTATTTTGGGCTTTGTACTCTCATATATATATATACAGACAGTGATAATACATTGGAGTGTGGCCTGTACTGGTATTTGTAGCCATATAGGAGGAGGAATATAGGTAATACTGGACACAAATACATATGGTATATGGGATTTCATTGCTGCCCTATAAAGATATATGACATGAATATTTTGTCTATGTTAATTCCATTCACAAGTACAGAATACACCCCAAAACATCAACCAAAGAGTCCCCATTTACAGCGTCAGAAGAGTGACCCTATAAACAGTTCCAGCAGACCGCCCCTCATTAAAAATAATGCCAGCAATGCCCACACATAAATAATGCCAGCAGAGTGCCCCTAATAAACATTACAACTGGCAGCAGAGAGTCCCTAATAAACATTACTGGCAGCAGAGAGTCCCTAATAAACATTACTGGCAGCAGAGAGTCCCTAATAAACATTACTGGCAGCAGAGGGTCCCTAATAAACATAACTGGCAGCAGAGAGTCCCTAATAGACATTACTGGCAGCAGAGAGTCCCTAATAAACATTACTGGCAGTAGACGGTCCCTAATAAACATTACTGGCAGCAGAGAGTCCCTAATAAACATTACTGGCAGAAGAGAGTCCCTAATAAACATTACTGGCAGCAGAGAGTCCCTTATAAACATTACTGCCAGCAGAGAGTCCCTAATAAACATTACTGGCAGCAGAGAGTCCCTAATAAACATTACTGGCAGCAAAGAGTCTCTAATAAACATTACTGGCAGGAGAGGGTCCCTAATAAATATTACTGTCAGCAGAGGGTCCCTAATAAATATTACTGCCAGCAGAGAGTCCCTAATAAACATTACTGGCAGCATAGAGTCCCTTATAAACATTACTAGCAGCAGAGAGTCCCTAATAAACATTACTGGTAGCAGAGGGTCCCTTATAAACATTACTGGCAGCAGAGAGTCCCTAATAAACATTACTGGCAGCAGAGAGTCCCTAATAAACATTACTGGCAGCAGAGGGTCCCTAATAAATATTAATGGCAGCAGAGAGTCCCTAATAAACATTACGGGCAGCAGAGTGTCCCTAATAAACATTACTGGCAGCAGAGAGTCCCTAATAAACATTACTGGCAGCAGAGCATCCCTAATAAACATTTCTGGCAGCAGAGTGCCCCTAATAAACATTACTGGCAGCAGAGAGTCCCTAATAAACATTACTGGCAGCATAGAGTCCCTAATAAACATTACTGGCAGCAGAGAGTCCCTAATAAACATTACTGGCAACAGAGCCCCTAATAAATATTACTGGCAGCAGAGGGTCCCTAATAAACATTACTGGCAGCAGAGAGTCCCTAATAAACATTACTGGCAGCAGAGGGTCCCTAATAAACATTACTGGCAGCAGAGAGTCCCTAATAAACATTACTGGCAGCAGAGCGTCCCTAATAAACATTACTGGCAGCAGAGCCCCTAATAAACATTACTGGCAGCAGAGAGTCCCTAATAAACATTACTGGCAGCAGAGCGTCCCTAATAAACATTACTGGCAGCAGAGCCCCTAATAAACATTACTGGCAGCAGAGAGTCTCTAATAAACATTACTGGCAGCAGAGAGTCCCTAATAAACATTACTGACAGCAGAGAGTCCCTAATAAACATTACTGGCAGCAGAGAGTCCCTAATAAATTACTGACAGCAGAGAGTCCCTAATAAACATTACTGGCAGCAGAGAGTCCCTAAAAAACATTACTGGCAGCAGAGGGTCCCTAATAAACATTACTGGCAGCAGAGAGTCCCTAATAAACATTACTGGCAGCAGAGGGTCCCTAATAAACATTACTGGCAGCAGAGCGTCCCTAATAAACATTACTGGCAGCATAGCCCCTAATAAACATTACTGGCAGAAGAGAGCCCCTAATAAACATTACTGGCAGAAGAGGGTCCCTAATAAACATTACTGGCAGAAGAGAGTCCCTAATAAACATTACTGGCAGCAGAGCCCCTAATAAACATTACTGGCAGAAGAGGGTCCCTAATAAACATTACTGGCAGCAGAGAGTCCCTAATAAACATTACTGGCAGCAGAGGGTCCTATATAACCAGTTCCAGCAGACGCTTCCCATCACACAGCCACAGAATAAATGATAAAATGCTGGCTGCCTGCAGCCACCACTAGGGGGAGCACACAATTTCCATATTTATACAGGTTATATAGGAGTTATTGGCGGTAATATAAATACAATGTGACAGCTCCCCCTAGTGACAGTTACCAGCAGTAACCAGTAACATGGGGGATGAGATAAATGGGGGTCAGTTATATCACATTTTGGGGGAACTCACCGACGTCCAACTTCACTCGTCGTTGTCCTGTAACAGACTGAGGACCACTGAGCGGTTGTTGTTTCAAATTCAAATCCAGCGATCCCATTGGCTGCTGCTCAGTGATGTATTTAACAGTAAATTTAAAGGGACATGACTCTTATTTCACGAGACTGCATTTATGATATGTTTGCTATAATTCTGCTTATAACATGAAGCTGTGGAGATAATCTGCAGGGACGGGTTATATTTCTCTTAATATTGGGATTGGGATTAGAGTTTATATCATTTTCTATACTGTATCAGGACATTTCTTTTATAATTTGACATATTATTAACTATCAATGTGCCATGAAGGATCTGATATCTGAAATCACAGTTCTTTAATGGGCGTTGCAGTTTAACCCCTTCCTGAGTAGGTTATTTGGGGTGATCAGATCTCGGGGTTTCCATCTCTTTATCATTCCAGAGTTTGTTTTATTTCTATCATTTTAATGTAAATGATAATGGAAGTCGGATGACGGCAAATAAGCAGCGAGACCCTCTGTGCTAAGTGGTCAGGGGTGTCGTGGTCTCATCCAGCATCAGAAGGGGGCGCTGTTTTTCTCTTTGCTATGAGGCCCCATAAATTCTTACAGAAACATTTGTGCTGCCGATCAGAGAGATTTACCATTCAGGAACATAATAAATCTGGGTGACAAGTCCTATGTGCGCTGTAATGGCAGCTGTACTGGTTGTCACCCAGCTTTCCCAGTCTCCTGAATGACAAGTCTGCCTAATTATACAGTGACCCTGCCCCTGCTGTTATACTGCTGCATTATTAGGTAGGTTTACCCTTCAGGGGTCTAGTTAAGTTGGGTAATAACTCGTATGGAGGCCGTCGTTCTCACCCAGCTTTTCCAGAAACAGAAAAAAACATAAGGCATCGCCGCGCCCGCAAATCGCGGCCGTGCACATGGCCACGGCCATTATTTTCTATGAGCCTGGACCGCAGAAGACGGCCGTAATAAGACATGCCCGTTCTTTCTGCGGTCCGGGCTCATTAAAATATGCGATATGCGGGCGGCTCGCAGCTGTCACTCCGTGGCCGACCCGAAAATGGCGGCCGTGCACATGGCTACTGTCGTCTGCATGAGGCCTAATATAAACATTTTACCAAAAACATGTAAAAAACAATGTAATGAGGATCCCGGGGTGTGATGTGATGGGGCAGATCAGAAGCGTGTAAGTGATTGTTGTAAAATGCTGAGCCAACATAATGCTCCGTCTATTAAATAATTAGGACATTGCCAGCGGGCAGGGAGTGGGCATGTAAGGGGCAGGTGCCACACAGGGATAACTCCTTGGCAGAACGCCACTTATTAGGGATAATTGTAAAGTACAGAAGCCAAAACAAATAAGACTGGATAATATCTGTGTACAATCCTAATATATATATAATGTACCGGCCGCTGGAGTCACATATTCTATCTATCTATCTATCTATCTATCTATCCATCTATCTCATATCTATCTATCTATCTATCTATCTATCTATCTATCTATCTATCTATCTATCTATCTATCTATCTATCTATCTATCTATCTATCTATCTATCTATCTATCTATCTATCTATCTATCTATCTATCTGTCTATCTATCTATCTATCTATCTATCTATCTATCTATCTATCTATCTATCTATCTATCTATCTATCTATCTCATATCTATCTATCTATCTATCTATCTATCTATCTATCTATCTATCTATCTATCTATCTATCTATCTATCTATCTATCTATCTATCTGTCTGTCTGTCTGTCTGTCTGTCTGTCTGTCTGTCTGTCTATCTATCTATCTATCTATCTATCTATCTATCTATCTATCTATCTATCTCTCTCTCTCTCTCTCTGTAGATAGCGCCATACATCCCCCAGTAGAGTACGCCATACAGCCCCCCTGTAGATAACGCCATACAGCCCCCCTGCAGAGAACGCCATACAGCCCCCCCTGTAGAGAACGCCATACAGCCCCCCCTGTAGGGAACGCCATACAGCCCCCCCCTGTAGAGAACGCCATACAGCTCCCCCCTGTAGGGAACACCATACAGCCACCCCCCCCTGTAGGAAACGCCATGCAGCGTCCCCCCTCCCAACAAAAATGTGACCTACAGTGTGTCCTACAAAATACATGTATCCCGACACAGACCACGGAAGTCCGAGGTTTGTGATGGAGAACTTCAGGGGACTTTCAGTCCCCCGTTCTCCCTATCGCTGCCAGCGATCACACATGTATCCCCTGTCCTGTGTATATCCTGTGGAGAGGCGATACATGTCCTGTGGAGATCCTGTGGAGAGGGGATACTTGTCCTGTGGAGATCCTGTGGAGAGGGGATACATGTCCTGTGGAGATCCTGTGGAGAGGGGATACATGTGCTGTGGAGATCCTGTGGAGAGGGGATACATGTCCTGTGGAGAGGGGATACATGTCCTGTGGAGATCCTGTGGAGAGGGGATACATGTCCTGTGGAGATCCTGTGGAGAGGGGATACATGTGCTGTGGAGATCCTGTGGAGAGGGGATACATGTCCTGTGGAGATCCTGTGGAGAGGGGATACATGTCCTGTGGAGATCCTGTGGAGAGGGGATACATGTCCTGTGGAGAGGGGATACATGTCCTGTGGAGAGGGGATACATGTCCTGTGGAGAGGGGATACATGTCCTGTGGAGATCCTGTGGAGAGGGGATACATGTCCTGTGGAGATCCTGTGGAGAGGGGATACATGTCCTGTGGAGATCCTGTGGAGAGGGGATACATGTCCTGTGGAGAGGGGATACATGTCCTGTGGAGAGGGGATACATGTCCTGTGGAGAGGGGGATACATGTCCTGTGGAGAGGGGATACGTGTCCTGTGGAGAGGGGATACATGTCCTCTGGAGAGGGGGATACATGTCCTGTGGAGAGGGGATACATGTCCTGTGGAGAGGGGGATACATGTCCTGTGGAGAGGGGGATACATGTCCTGTGGAGAGGGGGATACATGTCCTGTGGAGAGGGGGATACATGTCCTGTGGAGAGGGGGATTATGTCCTGTGGAGAGGGGGATACATGTCCTGTGGAGAGGGGGATACATGTCCTGTGGTGAGGGGGATACATGTCCTGTGGAGAGGGGGATACATGTCCTGTGGAGAGGGGGATACATGTCCTGTGGAGAGGGGGATACATGTCCTGTGGAGAGGGGATACATGTCCTGTGGAGAGGGGATACATGTCCTGTGGAGAGGGGATACATGTCCTGTGGAGATCCTGTGGAGAGGGGATACATGTCCTGTGGAGATCCTGTGGAGAGGGGATACATGTCCTGTGGAGATCCTGTGGAGAGGGGATACATGTCCTGTGGAGAGGGGATACATGTCCTGTGGAGAGGGGATACATGTCCTGTGGAGAGGGGGATACATGTCCTGTGGAGAGGGGGATACATGTCCTGTGGAGAGGGGGATACATGTCCTGTGGATAGGGGATACATGTCTTTTGCTCTATTTTGCGCCTTCAGGACCAGACACCGTTTAGCCATTTTTAGCACGTGTTAGTTATATGGCTATAACGTTTTTATTTGTTGGGCTAACGACGTGATTTTTGCGACGTTTTTTCCGTAGACAATGCAGGTTTCAATTTTTATCGTTTTTATACACACCTTTTTTGCTATTTTAGAATTTTTATTCATAAAGTTTGAAAATAATAGTAAAAAATAAGCTTTTTTACGTTTGAGCTATTTGTTTTTCGTAATAACATAGTTTTACCATAAAATAGACCTTTTATTTGTGATCGTCATTGTCTACCATAATTTTAATATATTAGATATCTATATTAGGGCAATTGGGTCAGCGCTAGCGTTACAACAATGATTGGCGGGGGGGACGTTTTTTTTTGGGGGGTGGGTATTTTATGTGTATTATTAAAAAAAAAATTGCACTTGACTTTATTGTTTTTTTATTACTATGGTCTGTCCCTCAAAGGTCAAAGAAGACCTTTGGGGAACTTTACATATTTTTTTTCTTTCTTTTACACCATGTTTTTCCACTGTAACTGGAGCTGCACAGCAGCCCCAGTTACAGGGGAAATCAACCCTCTCATAGTGACGATTGTCACTAATAGGGCTGTACTGGGTCTAGTAAGACCCAGCAGCAGCCTGCCACTAACGGGACCCGGCGATCATGTGACCAGTCACATGATCACCGGGAGGAATAGAGACAGCGCCGCTGCTGCTGTCTCTATTCCTGTACACAGCGCGCATTCAGCGCTGTGTACAAGTGATCAGAGAAGACAGAAGCAGCGAAAGCTGCTTCTATCTTCTCCTCAGGGTCCCCGGCAGTCACTGACAGCCGGAGACCCGACATTCAGCTGCCCGATCGCGCGGGCAGCAAGTTAAAACCCGAGCCGTAGAAAGTCTATGGCTCGGGTTTTAAGGACCCTGACCGCTGGCCGTAAAAGTACAGCCAGCGGCCGGGAACCAGTTAATGGCAGAGCGGGGAGATACCTCCCTGCTCTGCCGTAGTGTTCAGTGACGTCCCGCTGTAGCAGCCATAGCGGCTGCTAGCGGAGCCTCAGGCCATGGTGGGGGCCCGTGCCGGCGGGCGACACGGGCCCCCTCATGCCGCGGGCCCCGTAGCAGCCGCTACTGCTGCTACGGCGGTAGTTACGCCACTGTATCTATCCCATCTATCTATCTATCTATCTATCTATCCATCCATCTATCTATCTATCTATCATCTATCTATCTATCTATCTATCTATCTATCTATCTATCTATCTATCTATCTATCTATCTATCTATCTATCTATCTATCTATCATATATCTATCTATCATCTATCTATCTATCTATCTATCTATCTATCTATCTATCTATCTATCTATCTATCTATCTATCTATCTATCTATCTATCTATCTATCTATCTATCTATCATCTATATATCTATCTATCTATCATCTATCTATCTATCTATCTATCTATCTATCTATCTATCTATCTATCTATCTATCTATCTATCTATCTCATATCTATCTATCTATCTATCTATCCATCCATCCATCCATCCATCCATCCATCCATCTATCTATCTATCTATCTATCTATCTATCTATCTATCTATCTATCTATCTATCTATCTATCTATCTATCTATCTATCTATCAATCTATCTATCAATCTATCTATCTATCTATCTATCTATCTATCTATCTATCTATCTATCTATCTATCTATCTATCTATCTATCTATCTCTCAATCTATCTATCTCATATCTATCTTTCTATCTAGTGGCGTAACTACCGCCGTAGCAGCCGTAGCAGCTGCTACGGGGCCCGCGGCATGAGGGGGCCCGTGTCGCCTGCCGGCACGGGCCCCCACCATGGCGCAGCCTCCGCTAGCAGCCGCTATGGCTGCTAGAGCGGAACACCACTGAATACTACGGCAGAGCAGGGAGGTATCTCCCCGCTCTGCCATTAACAAAATACATGTATCCCCTATCCACAGGATAGGGGATACATGTGTGATCGCTGGCATTGATAGGGAGAACGGGGGACTGAAAGTCCCCCCAAGTTCTCCATCACAAACCTCGGACTTCCGGGTTCTGTGTCGGCAGCTCCGTGGAAATGAATGGAGCGCCGGTCGCGCTTGTGCGCATGCGTGACCAGCGCTCCTTTCATTTTTATTGAGCTGCCGACACAGACACCGGAAGTCAGAGGTTAGTCATGGAGAACTTGGGGGGACTTTCAGTCCCCCGTTCTCCCTATCAATGCCAGCGATCGCACATGTATCCCCTATCCTGTGGATATGGGATGCATGTTATTTGTAGGACACAACAACACTGTAGGTCGCATTTTTTGGGGGGGTTGGGGACGCTGTATGGCGTTCCCTGCAGGGGGGGCACTGTATGGCGTTTCCTGCAGGGGGGGCCGCTGTATGGCGTTCCCTGCAGGGGGGCGCTGTATGGCGTTCCTTGCAGGGGGGGCTGTATGGCGTTCTCTACAGTGGGGGCTGTATGGCGTTCTCTACAGTGGGGGCTGTATGGCGTTAGCGCCATACAGCCCCCTCTGTAGAGAACGCCACACACTCCCCCTGTAGATAACGCCACACAGTCCCCCCTGTAGATAACGCCACACAGTCCCCCCTGTAGATAACGCCACACAGTCCCCCCTGTAGATAACGCCACACAGTCCCCCCTGTAGATAACGCCACACAGTCCCCCCTGTAGATAACGCCACACAGATAACGCCACACAGTCCCTCCTGTAGATAACGCCACACAGTCCCCCCTGCAGATAACGTCACACAGACCCCCCTGTAGATAACGCCATACAGTCCCCCCTGTAGATAACGCCACACAGTCCCCCCTGTAGATAACGCCACACAGTCCCCCCTGTAGATAACACCACACAGATAACGCCACACAGTCCCCCCTGTAGATAACGCCACACAGTCCCCCCTGTAGATAACGCCACACAGTCCCCCCTGTAGATAACGCCACACAGATAACGCCACACAGTCCCCCCTGTAGATAACGCCACACAGTCCCCCCTGCAGATAACGTCACACAGACCCCCCTGTAGATAACGCCATACAGTCCCCCCTGTAGATAACGCCACACAGTCCCCCCTGTAGATAACACCACACAGTCCCCCCTGTAGATAACGCCACACAGTCCCCCCTGTAGATAACGCCACAGTCCCCCCTGTAGATAACGCCATACAGTCCCCCCTGTAGATAACGCCACACAGTCCCCCCTGTAGATAACGCCACACAGTCCCCCCTGTAGATAACGCCACACAGTCCCCCTGTAGATAATGCCACACAGTCCCCCCTGTAGATAACGCCACACAGTCCCCCCTGTAGATAACGCCACACAGTCCCCCCTGTAGATAACGCCACAGTCCCCGCTGTAGATAACACCACACAGTCCCCCCTGTAGATAACGCCACACAGTCCCCCCTGTAGATAACACCACAGTCCCCCCTGTAGATAACACCACACAGTCCCCCTGTAGATAACGCCATGGGCACTGGGCAGAATGTCAGGGGTCAATCTTTTGGCCCCTGAACATGTGATCGCTGTGACAACCAATCACAGCGATCACATGCATTTCTGCATAGAAAACAGTGTGCACGCGATCGCGTGCACACAGCCCTGTGCCCACGCTGTTACCAACAGCTCTGGGCACTGGGCAGAGTATCAGGGACCAATCTGATGGTCCCTGAACATGTGGTCGCTGTGAAAACCTATCACAGCGACCACATTTGTTTTATTTTGACTTTTCTGGCAGTAAATCTCCTGCCTCTTTTCTTCTCCTCAAACATTGTTTCAGTTTGAGGAGAAGAAGAGACTCCAGAGAATTGCTGCCAGAAGATTACAGTGAAAAAAAATACAGTTACACTCATAAAAAATTCTCTGTATAGATAGATTTCTATCTATCTATACAATCTATCCATCTATCTATCTTTTTTTCTATCTATCTACCTTTCTTTTATTCTATTAGAATAGGCAGGTAGGGAGTATATAATTATATATATATCCACATATATATAATATATATAGCAATAGCGGTTTCTTTTTTTGTTAGCGGTAGTGTAGATATATATACCAGTTAGTTTGTGTGTTTTATAAAAAAAAAAAAAATAATTTGTTTAGTTAGTGTTAGTGTTAGTTACGTTATGGCGAGGAAGTTGTTTAGCGCCGAGGAGGCATACGCCATGCTGTGGTCTGAGTCGGAGACCGCATCAGAGATGGCGTCCGAGATGGAACCTGTTTTAGGTAGTGACGATGACAGCGTCACTTCAGGTTCATCTTCAGGGGACGTTGTCCCTGATGCAGTTGAAACTGCAGAACATGAAAGTGCAGGGCCAAGTAGCGCTGTAGCACGGGACAGCCTGGTCCCTCCAGTCCAGGCTCTTGTATGGGCACCTGCCCCATCTTTTGGGCCTAGAATCCACGGATTTACGGCCACTCCTGGCATAACCGTGGACAATACAAATTTTGTCCAAATGCATTACTTCCATTTATTTATAACGGACGACATCCTAAATCAGATTGTCCACGAAACAAATTTATATGCCACTCATTATATTATTAGTGGGGAAGCGCATGGTAAAGGGGGACTCCTGTGCTTATGCATCTGAGGAATTGCTGGCGGTCAAGTTCAGGGATCGCAAAGATGTGTATGTGCTAAGCACGATTCATACCGCAGGAACAGTGGCAGTGAGGGAAAGAGGGGCAACATCGGACAAGCACAAACCAGTGAGCGTGTCCGAATATAACAAGTACATGGGGGGGGGGTGGATTTAAGCGACCAGGTTTTACAGCCCTATTTAGTAAAACGCAAAACTAAAACCTGGTACAAAAAAGTGGCCATTTATCTGTTACAGGTGGCCATCCACAACTCATTTGTGCTCTACAAAAAAAACAGAGGCAGAGACACATACCTGGATTTCCAGGGAAAAATTATTGAAGGCCTCATTTTTGATGTTCAGGACACCCGAGAATGCCCCCAGTCTGAGGATGTCACGCGACTGACTGAAAGACTCTTCATCAGTCGGATTCCCCCAACACCAACCAGAAGCAACCCCCAGAAAAAGTGCCGCGTCTGCAGAAAAGACGGGCACCGCAAAGATTCCCGATATTTCTGTCCCTCATGTCCCTCACAACCAGGCCTGTGCATTGAGCCATGTTTTAAAAAATACCACACTGTTCTGAATTATTAGATTTTAGTTAATTCGTTGAAAATATATTTGCCCTACATTACGTTTTTATTTTTCCCCTGATTTTACTCCAAGGGTGAGGGAGGGAATGGGTGGGTGGTGGATGTCATGTTTGCATATTCTCTAAAGTTCATCTGCTGGAGAGCTCCATTTGCATAAACCTGCAATTTCTTATTTTAGAAAACCCAAAAAAATAAATTCCCATTATACCCCTAGATGAATATTTTGGGATCTCGGCTTCAAGAGCAGATATTTTGGACGTGTTATATAAACTCTGTTGAGTTTTGTAAAACCAGCTTTGAAAAAAAGCGATTTGTGAAATAAGCTTCTTCTATCGTCCGCCCTCCTACATCTCTATGTGATAAATAAGGCCCACATATTTGGTAACCCCATGCACGGGAGAAGTGGAAGAATGTGAAAGGAGATGAATTTTGTCCGTGGTCTATACCGTGTGTGAAAAATACTAGCCTAAACTGACGCATGTGCTAAAAAAGCGCTGATTTTATTTTGTTCCATCTTATTCAAGAAACTTTCAGAAGAAAACTGGACTTGCTAAAAATATGATAAACCCCTTGAAGGAAACCTTGTGGGGTCTACTTGTGTGAATGAAGTCATTTATGGGGTGATTCTAATGTTTCAGCAGCATTACACCCCCCAGAAAACAGTATACGGCTATAAAATCAAATGCAGAATTCCTGGACCAAAAAGGCCAAAAAGCCTCCTTTTATGCCAAGCCCTGGCACATGCCCGCACAGTGAATAAGGCACACATATTTGGTATCCCCATGCACGGGAGAAGTGGAAGAATGTGAAAGGAGATTAATTTTGTCCGTGGTCCATACCGTGTGTGAAAAATGCTGGCATAAACTGGCGCAATTGCTAAATTCTTGAATTTTTTTCCAATTTTGCCCACTTTAGAGAAAAAAAAAAAAATGATATATACTGACAAATGCCACTAAAACAAAGCCCTATCTGTCCTTTAAAAAGAGTGTAAAATTCAAAGATGAACTTTATTCACCTGCAGAGTTATAGTCATCTAAAGAAGCGCATAGCAAAATTGTGACATTTGCTCTGGTCATTTAGCTGTAAAACAGCCTAGTCCTTAACCGGTTAAAAGAATTAAACCTATTTAGCCTTGAAAAAAGACGACTAAGGGGGGACATGATTAATTTATATAAATATATTAATGGCACATACAAAAAATATGGTGAAATCCTGTTCCATGTAAAAACCCCTCAAAAAACAAGGGGGCACTCCCTCCGTCTGGAGAAAAAAAGGTTCAACCTGCAGAGGCGACAAGCCTTCTTTACTGTGAGAACTGTGAATCTATGGAATAGTCACCGCAGGAGCTGGTCACTGCAGGGACAGTAGATGGCTTTAAAAAAGGCTTAGATAATTTCCTAGAACAAAAAAGTATTAGCTCCTATGTGTAGACATTTTTTCCTTCCCTTTTCCCGTCCCTTGGTTGAACTTGATGGACATGTGTCTTTTTTCAGCCGTACTAACTATGTAACTATGTAACTATGACATGGAATGCCTTTATTTATCCAAGGGGATTCTGAGACTTTTCTGGTGACACATTGAACTTTATGTTAGTGGTAAAATTTGGTTGATACATTCAGTGAAAAACAGAAAAAATTACAGAAAATGTGGTGTAAGGCAGATGGTTAAACCACACAAAATAGTTATTAATTAACAATTTGTTTTTTTAAATAAAGGATTTAATATTGAAAAAAGGTTTTTTTTACAACTGTTTTTTTTTTGTCTCACTAGGTGACTTGAAGTCAGGAATCCCTGATCGCTATTCTAATACACTGCACTACATGTAAAAGTGCTGTCAGTTACTCACTGACAGCAAACCTAAGGCAGGACAAACTAGGCTTCCGTAGATGACAAACCCGGAGGCCATTGTTAGGCCTCCTGTTGCCATAACATGATGGAATAGAACGTCAAGGAGCAGGAAGGGGTTAAAGGATCTGCTAACGTCTTGGTGCCAGATACCACAGGACACTTTTAAAGATCTTCTGAAATCCATGTCCCAACGGGTCAGAGCTATTATGGCAGCACGAGGAGGACTACACAAGGCAGGTGGTTTTAATGTTATGTCTGGATGGTGTATATGTTAGTAATTAATTTCTATTCATTTGTACATTGATGGAAATTAGGGTATGTTCACACGCATACTCAAAAATATCTGAAAATACAGAGCTGTTTTCAAGGTTTTCAGCGTTTTTTATGGCCGTTTTTGGAGCTGTTTTCAATATTGTCTAGGAAAAACGGCTCCAAAAGCGGCCCAAGAAGTGACTTGCACTTCTTTTGTGAACATACCCTAAAAAAAGAGTAACTTTTCTGTGCTTTTTATTTTTACAATTTATATCAATCACCCTAAATATTGTAATCTTGGGGCCTACATTGCTCCTATGTAAACATGGGAACGCCACCATTCTCACCAGTTTTAAGGCGTAATGTAAGTCTTAGGCCAAAATGTAGTAGTAGTTGAAACGCCAATCCAACCGAGATGGAATATGAAATATCCAAGATAGAAGGGAGTCCCAGGCATAAAATAAGATAAGATAACTTTATTAATCCCCGAAGGGAAATTCCAGTATCACATAAATGGATTCTGGGAAACGGCATCAGGGATCTTTTATTATTAGGTCTCTGTGCAGATTGAGATTCTGGCGTCCAAGGTGAAGATGATGAAGAAGACTAGGTGGTACTGTAGACAAAACAAAAAATAATCAGACCAGACGATAATCACTCAGCAATATACTGGTGCCGAAGCTCCAGCCATGATTTCACAAAAATACTATAGATGTCAGTGATCATACCTGTACTGCTGGTGTTTCTTCTGTACCACAGCTGTTGGTACTTATCTCCTCCTCTTTCTTTGAAAGGCATGGACGCGGCACAAGGGACAGCGTGGATTTGTCGGGATCCAATGTGCAATACAAGGCAGATGGAATATGTGAGAACATGGCAGAACGGTGACTTGCTCTCCAATCTCATAGTCCTCTAGGCATATAGTGCAGGACTGGATGTCTTCGTTTTCAGTAAAGGTTCGAGATGGGAGTCTATCAATCTGCCTGCCTCTCCTGCCTCGCCGACGTTGTCTTCTCTGCACAGGTCTGCTGTCTGTGGTCTCTGTTGTCGACTGTTGGTTGGTAAGCAGCTGACTGGTGCTTGGTGTTGGCTCCACCAGCCTGTTAGATGTTTGCTGAGGAGATCTGCTTCCTTCTCTGGATGGCTGCAGGTTTGGTAGCGGCTCACTGGTGCTGGGGTCTTGTGTTGGTTCCTCCAGCCTTTCGGATCTCTCCTGAGTAGTTGATGGAGTAGACCCAGGCTGGGATTCTCCAGGAATTCTGAGCTCGGTCTCACTATTAATACGACGGCCACTTGTCGTTTCAGACTGTTCTATTGGCTCAGGTCGTAATGGGGACCGGCTTCTGTCCGCTCCTTCTTGCTGCAACCTACGGCGCGGAGGAACTTGACCACGTCTTCGTCTCCTGTCGGGGACATTGTCATGGTCTTCATCCTGCTCCACACTCTGACGTCTTCTATGTCCAGATCTTAATCTTCCATCAGCAATGCCTAGATGTGAAACAATGTGTATAACAAAAAATGGGAAAAAAGATCAATACCAGACATTTCCTATGGACTCGCGTGGCCTTCTTTCTAGAGGAAAGCTCCCATGTTTTTCTAATCTTGGACAACCGTTTTGATACTATGAATATATACACAGTCGAGTCACATTATTATAACTACTACTAATATCCAGAGTAACCGGCGTGTGCAGCACGGACAGCAGTAGACGGGCTGGGAGTGACTCAATAAGGTGCTGGTCAGTGGTCTCATATGTGGAGCCTCGCTGACTCCATACATCCCACATTTACTGGAGGGTGCGTGGGGGAGGATCCATAAAGCGAACAACACGATTGACGTGGTCCCACAGATGCTCAATTGGGTTCAAGTCTGGAGAAATAGGGGGCCAGGGAAGTACTTGGAAGTCTTGGTCGTGCTCTTCCAACCACTGTCGGGCATTTATAGTCGTGTGACATGTCGCATTGTCTTGCTTTAAGATTCCATTTGCTCCAGGGAAGACAATCAGCATGTATGGTGGATGTGATCTGTAACGATGGATTCATATCTAAATCGGTTCAGAGCCTTCCATATGGATGAGTGGCCCAGAGAATGCCATGGAAAAATACCCCAGATGCTGACGTCGCCGCCAGCTTTTTCCAGCAATGGTTGTAAAGTCCATCCTTTCGATGAAGCAGAAAACGTGATTTATCCGAGAAGACAACACTTTGCCAATCATCGGTGCTCTGAGACCAATACTGCCGTGCAAATTGAAGCCATTTTCTCTGATGCACCTTAGTTACATAGGAGCAGTGACCATCCGTCGGGTTCGGAGCCCCATACGCAGTCGGGTTCGCTGAACTGTTGTATTAGACACACGTCTGGTAGCCACCGTTCACCTCTCAAATACATGGCACGTGGTGCTCTGCAGTTTCCATGTCCGTTATTCCCAATGGTGCCATTTGTCCACTCACGATACACTGTCACCACAGCAGCACGCGAACAGTTCACAAACTGCGCTGTTTGAGAAATACCGCCACCCTTGGTCCGAAAGCCAATAATCATCCCTTTTTGCAACTGAAAAACGGTGCATTTTTTGCGGACGCAAAACGGACATGTTTGTGTGAAACTAGCCAAATGTATCGGATATAACAAGTTCCACTTACCTTGATTTATCCGGGAACTTTCGTCTATTGCAAGCTGCAAGAGTTCTCGGTAACTCATTGTTCCTTGTAGCAGGCGGCTTGATGTTTAAATTCAGGAACAATGGAAAAACGGGATTCCTCAAATAAGAGGGAATCTACCACGATGTTCAGAAGTTGCACTGGTGTTTAAGTGCTCTGAACAGATGATGTAGTAGTCACTTTGTAGCACAAATTCGCTCTTTGAAAAACCAAGTGAAGTTTCAGCATCAGCATCAACTCGAGATATGGCTGATGTGACCGCGCTTGGGGTCCTTAGAACTTCACGCCATTGTGATGTCACTGCTATAGATGCCACAACCTCCATTGTTCTGATGACATCACTGCCTGCAGTGATGTCATAATGCTTACGGTATGTCATAAACGGTCCCCTGCTCTGCATTATACCAATCACTGCAGCAAAGCCTCCAAATAAATAAATAAATATATATTAATTTTTTTTATATTTACATATTGCAGCTGAAAATCTCTATTATTTGTTTGGTAAATGTTTCTCTATAATTGTTTAGTAAATGTTGTAGCACACAATTCATCTAAGTAAAAGTCTAAGTAACAGATTACCACAATGGAGAGGTGGAAATGTAACTTTATTTTTCTAAAACGAGATGGTTCTGGAGTAAATAAGAATCCTTTATAACCTAAAGAGGTTGTCTGGTATAAGAAACCCATTGTAAATACCCTATTGGGGAATTCTAAGTTAAGAAAGGACAAGTCTCCTATTGATTTCACTGTGTAATGCTTAGTTTCTCCTGTGGTGGCGCTGCAGGGGAATTCAACACTTCTCAAGTTCCATCACAGATTAAATCTGATCGCTGGGGGTCACAATCAGCGACATTAAGCTGCACTATCTGGATGTACAAATTACACTGGATGAGGGCCATATTGTGACAGACATTTACACCAAACCAACTGACTGAAAATAACTTTTTAATTTTAGCTTTCAACCCAAATCAGCACAAAAATAAAATTTCACAAAGCCAACTACATAGTGATAGAAAATGCCGCAGAACTTCGCATATAAATGAGACGGATATGTGAGAGGCAGATAGATAGGGCGTGCTCTAGCAAAGTAAAAAATGAGCCCCCCATTACTTTATTTTTCTGATCTCAAATGCCAATATACAATCCGGTTAGTAAGCCCTAAATATACACCTCCTGCAATGAGCCATAATACAATTGTGGGGATCAGACCTTAACCACTTCCTGCCGCAGCCATTTTGAATTTTTTTATTTTTGTTCTTTCCTCCTCACCTTCCAAAAGCCACAACTTTTTTATTTTTCTGTTGATATATCCATATGAGGGCTTGATTTTTGCAGGACGAGTTGTAGTTTTTCATGGCACCATTTATTGTACTAATGAAATGGGAAACTGAAAGAACTTTCTTTGTGGGGTGAAATAGGAAAAAAACAGATTTCTCCATTGTTTTTTGGGTTTCGTTTTTATGGAGATCACCGCGCGGTTTTGTTTCGCCATTATCTGAGAGCCATACGTTTTGTTTTCTTTCCGTCGCTGCAGCAGTGTGAGGGCTTGTTTTTTTGTGGCACGAGCTGTCGTTTTTATTGGTTCATGAGACTTTTTGATCATCTTTTATTCCATTGTTTGTGGGAGATGAGATGACCAAAAAACAGTGATTCTGCCCTTCTGTTTGTTTTAATGCATTCACCATGTGGGTTAAATAATGTTATTTTGTTATAGCTCTGACTTTTACGGACGTGGCAAAACAAGTTATGTTAATTTACTTTTTTTACATTGATTTTTTTTAAACTTTTAATATTTTAACTTTATATATATATATATATATATATATATATATATATATATATATATATATATATATATATATATATATAAACTTCATTTAACTGTATTCTACTTTCTTTACTTGCCCTCTAGGGGACTTAAACCAGCAATCATTGGATCGCTTGCAGGATATACTGCAATACTAATGTATTGGCGTATATCGTGTTCTTTACCTGCTCTTATCAAGCCTTGCCAGGGGTGCAAAGATGGCAGACCTGAGGGTCTACATTAGTCCTCCAAGCTGCAATGACAACCATCGGCACCACGCAATCGCAGGGGGGCAATGGGCCGTCAGAGATAGCCACCCCCATATTTCTAATGGCTTAGTTACCGCAGTAACTATTGACCTCAGCATCTAAGGGGTTAAACGAGTGGGATCGTAGTAATCTACGATTTCGCTCGTCGCAGTGAACTGTCAGTTATAACATACAACCAACACCAGCAAATTATGGAGTGAGCTCAGTCCGTGACCCCACTCCATACTTCCCTCCTGGCCTACACCGTATATATACATGTTGGTTGTCATGGAAGGGGCTAGGCAGCATTGAAGGGTTAAAAACTAATGACGTTTTGGCAACCAAAGGTGCCCACCTCAGCATCAGAGCCCCATAGCAGCTTCTATGGCTACTAGGGCTATAGTTATGTCCATGTACAGGGGGAAGATTTGACAGTAACACTACAGGTGATGTATTATCACAGTATACATCTAGTATTAGGATAAAATAGAATGACGTACCAGTCCCCAGACATTAGTAGATACGGGTCACTAAGCAAATCATGGTGGTTCCAAGTACCAGGCTCAGGACCAACACCTAGAAGAGGAGGAGAGAAAATAAGGAGGTTAAAACGTGGCCAGGTGCGGTGGATTCACTGCTTGTACACAATGCATCTTAAAGGGGTTATGCGGGGACTAAAAATTATTAGCAGTGTTCTCACTGAATTATGTGATGTCACGGTTTGTGGGTATGTGGACCCACCAGGCCGCACCGCCATAGCAGCGAGGCAGCTGGCCAAACAACAGGGAACCCCAGAAATACAAAGTCCCGCACAAGGGTACCAGGATAGTCCAGACAGTGGCCGCAGCTCTGGCACGGATGGAGGTAGGTAACACAGGACGTGGCGGATGACACAGGTGCAGTAGACACGACTCCAACTAGTAGGCACAGGAACAAGAACACAGTACGGGATACAGGAACGGGTAACAGGGCAAGGGTAACAACTGGAACGGGAAACAGTAAGGGACCATTTGAAAGACAGACTTGGGGTATACTAACAATGCTCAGGCAAGGATCAGATGGGTTGGGCCCTTCTTATAGTCCAGGAAATCATGTGTGTTGATGATGGCGATTTCCTACATGTGCGTGCGCTGGCCCTTTAAGAGAGGGCACGAGCGTGTGCGTGCACCCTACGGGACAGAGCAGATCATAGCAGAAGTAAGCACTGACGTCTCCTGGGAAGGAGATGGGAACCAGCGCTCACAGATCCATGGCTGCGGGCGTCAGGTGAGTGGACCCGATGGCCCTGGACGCTACAGTATCTCCCCCTCTTACGCCCCCTCTTCTTGGGACTAGAGCGAGAGAGGAACTTCTTAACAAGAGCAGAGGCATCAAGGTTCTCCTCCGGCTCCCAGGACCTCTCCTCAGGACCAAACCCTCTCCAGTCCACCAAATAGAAAGTCCTTCCTCCTACCCTTTTGCAGTCCAGGATCTCCCTCACCTCGAACACATCAGAAGAACCGCTGGGAGCAGTTGTGGAACAGGAAGTCTTGCTGTAGCAGTTCAGGACCACTGGTTTCAGGAGAGACACATGAAAGGAGTTGGGGATTCTGAGGGTAGGAGGCAGCCGCAGTTTATAGGAGACAGGGTTAATCTGTTGCCGAATCTCAAAAGGACCGAGAAACCTGGGAGCAAACTTGTATGAAGGCACCCTCAAACGAATGTTCCATGAGGACAGCCAGACTTTGGTACCTGGAAGATACTGCGGCGGCTCTCTTCTTGTATCCGCTTTTCGCTTCATGCCCGGGTCTGTTGCCAGATTTACAGGAAGTCCCCAAATGCAGAGTCAGCAGCGGGTACCTGAGAAGTAGTAGACACTGGAAGAGGGACTCTAGGATGTTGACCGTATACAATGTAAAACGGAGTGGAAGTGGTGGACTCGCTTGTGTGGTTGTTGTACGAGAACTCGGCCCAAGGAAGAAGCTGTACCCAGTTATCATGCTGTAAGGAAATGAAGTGACGGAGATAATTCTCCATGATCTGGTTGATCCTCTCGACTTGCCCATTGGACCGGGGGTGATAGGCTGTGGAAAAGTCCAATATCACATCCAGGAGTTTACAGAGAGCCCTCCAGAACCTCGAGGTAAACTGAAACCCCCGATCGGACACAATGTGAAGGGTAAGCCATTCAAGCCGTATATGTGCTGGATGAAGAGATTCGCCATTCGGGGAACAGAAGGTAGGCCGGTCAGCGGGATAAATTGTGCCATCTTCGAGAACCGGTCCACCACCACCCAGACAGTGTTGCATCCTGCTGAGGGAGGAAGGTCAGTGACAAAGTCCATCACAATGTGCTGCAAGGTGGAATTGGGTATAGGCACAGGTTGATGGAGGCCAGCAGGCTTGGAGTTAGTAACCTTGTTAGAAGCACACACCGTGCAAGAAGAGACAAAGTCCACAACATCCTTGGGAAGCGTGGGCCACCAAAAGTGACGAGCAATCAGTTCTCGGGTTTTACGAACACCAGGGTGCCCAGCCAGTTTAGAACTGTGTCCCCATCGGAGAATTCTTCTCCTGCCAGCTAATCGAACAAAAGTACTCCCCGGAGGGATGTCTCTAACCTGCAAAGGATTGGCAGTGATAATGCAGGACGAGTCTATGATAGTTTGAAGAGACTCCACCGTGTCATCCGTTTCAAATGACCTGGACAGGGCAATGGCCCTCACATTCTTGTCAGCGGGACGTAGTGGAGCACAAATTGTAAACGGGTGAAGAACAGCGGCCACCTGGCTTGACAGGGATTTAGTCGTTGAGCGGACTGAAGGTAGGTGAGGTTCATGTGGTCGGTGTAGATTAGGATGGGGTGAGCTGCGCCCTCCAGCAGATGTCTCCACTTCTCCAGAGCCAATTTGATGGCCAGTAGCTCCTGATCCCCAACAGAGTAAATGCGCTCTGCAGAAGAAAAAAGTCTCGAGTAGTAGCCACATACTACTGCCTTTCCTTTGGGGCTCCTCTGGAACAGAAGTGCGCCTGCACCAACATAAGAGGCGTCCACCTCCAAAGAAAACTGTATATATACGTCAGTATGATAGAGGATTGAGGCAGAAGTAAAGGCTTTTTTGAGACTAAAAAATGTGGACTATGCCTCTGGGGTCCACACCTTGGCGTTCACACCGTTCTTGGTAAGGGTAGAAATAGGAGATGTCAGTGATGAGACGTTTGGGATAAACTGCCGGTAGAAATTGGCAAATCCCAGGAAACGCTGTATGGACCTCAGACCTTGAGGACGTGGCCACTCCAGGACAGCTCTCACTTTCTCAGGATCCATCTTGAGACCTTGATCCGATATGATGTAGCCCAGGAAGCGCAGAGAACTCCTCTCAAAGACGCACTTCTCCAGCTTGGCGTATAAATGATTCTCCCTTAATCGTAGTAGAACTTGACGGACATGCCTCCGATGAGTCGTCGGATCTGGGGAGAAAATCAAAATATCATCGAGATAAACAACAACACAGATATAGAGGAGATCTTGGAAGATATCATTAACGAGTTCCTGAAACACTGCAGGAGCGTTACACAGTCCGAAGGGCATCACTACGTATTCGTAGTGCCCGTCACGGGTGTTAAATGCCGTCTTCCATTCGTCACCCTGGCGGACCGGAGCGGAAGTGAGATGGGGACCAGCGCTCACAGATCCATGGCTGTGGGCGTCAGGAGGTGAGTGGAACCGACGGCCCGCGGCCATAGATGCTACATGTGAGTAAACTCGCTAATATACATTCCCGTCCCCCTTGGTGCTGTTTCTGAGATTTTCATAGATTTTTATAGCGCTGATGAGGAACCGGAAGTCTAGTTGTACAGTCTTCTTTGGTGACGACACGACTCTTCGTCATGTGATCGGCCCCGCTGTACTCTATGTACTCGCTGTACTACTGCTCCTGCAGTATACGGAGCACAGCGCCGCACTCTGAGAGGTTCCTCTGAGAGGTTCCTGTTGTTTCTCCTTTGCTTTATCCAATGCTAAAAACTAATAATGATTTTTTTTTTTTTTTAAATGCAAGCCCCTCAGTTGGAGTCACTGGGACCCAACACTAGAATTTCATCTGATTTGACAGATTATGGCACAATTTTCTATGGGGAATTTATGGTGGTTATTTTGATATTCCCATACTGTTCTTTGACACAGACCACCTACCTAAACATTGCTACAGACAAATCCACCTCTTCATGGTAAAGGTATTCTCTAATGTCAGTGCTGTCTTACAGCAGGATAATGCCCCCGCCACACTGCAAAAATCGTTCAGGACTGATGTGAGGAACATGACAAAGAGTTCAAGGTGTTGACCTGGCCTCCATATTCTTAATTCAATCGATCATCTGTGAGATGTGCTGCAAAAACAAATCCAATCCATGGAGACCCCTACTCACAACTTACAGGACTTAACCCCTTAATGACGAAGCCTAGGTTGGGCCTTAAGGCTCAGAGCCCATTTGTCTAATCTGACATTATCTAAGGGGAGACATTTCCTCTACCTGTTGCAGGAAAAAAATTTTGGGCCAGTTTGTGGAAGACCCAACTAGAGGTGAAGCTCTGTTGGATCTGGTCATTTCTAATAATGCAGAGTTTGTTGGGAACGTCAATGTTCGTGAAAACCTCGGTAACAGTGATCACAATATAGTTACATTTTACCTATACTGTAAAAAACAAGACAAACGCAGGCTGGGAGGGCAAAAACATTTAATTTTAAGAAAGCCAATTTCCCCAGGATGAAGGCGGCAATTCAGGATATAGACTGGGTAGAACTAATGTCAAATAATGGGACAAATGATAAATGGGAGATTTTCAAATCTACTTTGGGTTATTATAGTGCAAAATGTATTCCTATAGGTAACAAGTATAAACGACTAAAATTTAATCCCACATGGCTTACACCTTCTGTGAAATGGGCAATACATGACAAAAAAAATCTGAGGGTACATCTGAAGCCTTTGTAAAATATAAAGAGCTTAATTAAATCTGTAAAAATGTAATAAAATTAGCAAAAATACAAAATGAAAGGCAGGTAGCCAAGGATAGTAAAACAAATCCCAAAAAATTCTTCAAGTATATAAATGCTAAAAAGCCAAGGTCTGAACATGTAGGACCCCTAGATAGTGGTAATGGGGAGTTGGTCACAGGGGATCAAGAGAAGGCAGAGTTACTAAATGGGTTCTTTAGCTCTGTATATACAACTGAAGAAAGAGCAGCTGATGTAGCCGGTGCCAGTGCTGTTAATATATCAGTTGATATATTGAATTGGATGAATGTAGATATGGTCCAAGCTAAATTAAATAAAATAAATGTGCACAAGGCCCCGGGACCAAATGGGATACACGCTAGAATTCTTAAAGAGCTTAGTTCAGTTATTTCTGTCCCCCTTTTCATAATATTCAGGGAATCTCTAGTGACTGGAATAGTGCGAAGGGACTGGCGCAGGGCAAATGTGGTGCCTATTTTCAAAAAGGGCTCTAGGTCTTCCCCGGGTAATTATAGGCCAGTAAGCTTAACATCCATTATGGGAAAAATGTTTGAGGGGCTATTGAGGGACTATATACAGGATTATGTGACAAAAAATAGTATTATAAGTGACAGCCAGCACGGTTTTACTAAGGACAGAAGTTGTCAAACTAACCTAATGTAAAGGATCTGCCAGGCACAGCTTCGGGGTTAACGCCCATAGGTTATCAGTCTTCACCTGAGTCAATGTCTCTGAGACTGACTCCAGCTTCCACCACTCAGGCTGGCAGGCTTAGGAGTGGGAGAGCCTATCGCAGCCTGGCCAGACTCAGCTAGCTCCCGCCCTCTGTCTATTTATACCTGCCTTTCCTGTTCCTCCTTTGCTTGTGATTCTTCTCGTGTGGTTTCCTGGCCCAGCTACAGCTTCTGACTATTTGATCCTGCTCCATATTGACCCCGGCTTACTGACTACTCTCCTGCTCTGCGTTTGGTACCTCGTACACTCCTGGTTTGACTCGGCTCGTTCACCTCTCTTGTTGCTCACGGTGTTGCCGTGGGCAACTGCCCCTTTTCCCTTAGCTTTGTGTACCCTTGTCTGTTTGTCTCGTGCACTTACTGAGCGTAGGGACTGTCGCCCAGTTGTACACCATCGCCTAGGGCCGGTCGTTGCAAGTAGGCAGGGACAGAGTGGCGGGTAGATTAGGGCTCACTTGTCCGTTTCCCTACCCCTATCACTACAGGTATGCTGTGTAAAATAACCATTAGCAAGAGGAGTGGAGTCGATACCCACTACCGGGACAGGTTTAGGCAAATCAATCAAAGGCATAGCTAGAGACATAGCAAATTCCACAGACATGATATTAGCAGAAGACCCTGAATCCACGAAGGCACTGCCGGTAGCAGACCTACCACCAAAAGAGACCTGAAAGGGAAGCAAGATTTTATTACGTTTCATATTTACGGGAAATACCTGTGCGCCCAAGTGACCTCCCCGATGATCACTTAGGCGCGGAAGTTCTCCGGCTGCATTCTTACGCTTAGGACAGTTGTTCACTTGATGCTTGACATCCCCACAGTAGAAGCAGAGACCATTCTTCCTGCGGAAATCTCTACGTTGTTGGGGGGACTCGAAGGCCCCGAGTTGCATAGGTACCTCTGAGTCTTCCGGGGAGGAACGAAGCAACGGAACCTCGGGAGGCATCATGGGGGAGTCAGAGGAGAAAACATCAAGACGTTCAAGTCGTCGTTCCCTGAGACGTCGGTCAAGTCGTACCGCTAAAGCCATAACCTGGTCTAGGGAGTCAGAAGAGGGATAACTAACTAGCACATCTTTCAGGGCGTTCGACAGACCCAACCTAAACTGGCACCTTAAGGCAGGGTCATTCCACCGAGAAGCTACGCACCACTTAATAAAGTCAGAGCAATACTCCTCAACAGGTCTCTTACCCTGACGTAAGGTCACCAGCTGACTCTCGGCAAAAGCAGTCTTGTCAGTCTCGTCATAGAGGAGTCCGAGAGCAGAAAAGAAAAGATCAACGGAGGAAATTTCAGGGGCGTCAGGAGCCAAGGAGAAGGCCCATTCTTGGGACCCTTCCTGGAGCCGGGACATAATTATACCAACCCGCTGGCTCTCAGAACCTGAGGAGTGGGGCTTCAAACGAAAATAGAGCCTACAACTCTCCCGAAAGGAGAGAAAAGACTTCCGGTCCCCTGAGAACCGGTCGGGCAACTTGAGGTGGGGTTCAAGAGGTGAGGTGAGGGGGACTACCATGGTAGCATCAGGCTGGTTGACCCTCTGAGCCAGGGCCTGGACCTGTAGGGAGAGACCCTGCATTTGCTGAGCCAGGGTCTCCAGGTGGTCCATAGTGGTGTCAGGGACAAGGGTAGACTAGGTATGGCTTGTGATTATGTAATGACGGGGGTGGGGAGACAGACAAGTGAGCCCTAATCTACCCGCCACTCAGTCCCTGCCTACTTGCAACGACCCGCCCTAGGCGACGGGGTACAACTGGGCGATGGTCCTTACGCTCAATAAGTGCACGACAGACAAACAGACAAGGGTACACAGAGCTAGGGGGAGAAAGGGGCAGTTGCCCACAGCAACACCGTGAGCAACAAGAGAAGTGAACAAGCCGAGTCAAACCAGGAGAGTACGAGGTGCCAAACGCAGAGCAGAAGAGTAGTAAACAACCGGAGTCAAACCAGGAGTGTACGAGGTACCAAACGCAGAGCAGGAGAGTAGTCAGCAAGCCGGGGTCAATATGAAGCAAGGACAATAGTACAAGAAGCTGCAGCAGGGGCAGGAAACCAAACAAGAAGAATCACAAGCAAGGAGGAACAGGAAAGGCAGGTATAAATAGACAGAGGGCGGGAGCTAGCTCCGTCTGGCCAGGCTGTGATAGGTTCTCCCACTCCTAAGCCTGCCACCCTGAGTGGTGGAAGATGGAGTCAGTCTCACAGACATAGAAGCAGGTGCAGACTGATTATCTATGGGCGTTAACCCCGAAGCTGTGCCGGCAGATCCTTTACACCTTTCCAGAACACCTGCGGCATCTACAGGTCGTGTTGGAACGAATGGGAAAGTATGGACTCAAACTAAAACCCAGTAAATGCCGCCGGCAGATCAAGTACCTAGGCCATGTCGTGAATGCAGCAGGAATTGCACCTGACCCAGATAAGATCAAAGCCGTACAGGAGAGGCCCATTCCGCAGAACACCACGGAAATACGAGCTTATCTCGGATTGGTCGGTTACTATCGGAGATACATCCGAGACTTCGCAAAAATTGCGAGTCCCTTGAATCAGCTCCTCTGTGGACAACCCACACAAAAGAAGGGGAGTCGAAGCCCCAGGGTGGGGGACCATAGGCAAGAGCCACAACAAGCGGCATTCGAAGCGTTGAAGACTCGGCTGGTGACAGCACCCATCCTCGCGTTTGCAGACTTCACCCAGCCATTCCGACTGTACACTGACGCAAGTCTAAAGGGACTGGGAGCGGTCTTGGCCCAGCAGCAAGAAGATGTGGGGCGCGTTATCGCCTATGGTAGCCGTAGTTTGCGACTGTCAGAACGCAATCCGACCAATTACAGCTCATTCAGGCTCAAGTTGTTGGCCATCATGTGGCCTGTTACCGAACGGTTTGCCGAATACCTGGTCGGGACTCCAGTGGAAATCTACACGGATAACAATCCTCTGGCGTATCTTGGCACGGCAAAACTGGGGGCGATGGAACAACGATGGATGGCCCGACTGGCTCGATTCAACTATACCATTCGTTACAAACCCGGTAAGAACCATACCAACGCCGATGCACTCTCCCGACAGCCGTGTGAGACCCCGGGCGGAGAGGTGGACGATGAACGGGTGGAAGTAGAGATACCCCCACTACGCGTGGTTCATCCCCCAGTGCAGCAGCAACCGGTAGTGACAGCCATACAAGGGATTGGAGATTTGACTGAAATGTATGGTAGGGCCAAGTGGAAGAAGCGGCAACATCAAGATCCAGACATCCAACTAGTCGATGAGTGGGTGTGTCGACCGGGAAGGCCTACGGCAGCAGAGCGAAGCAGGTTGTCAGCACCAGCTAAAGCATTGGTTCGGCAGTTGGAACGACTAAAACACCATGATGGAGTGTTGTATAGAAGAGTGTGGGCCCCATGGGAACATCGTGACATATGGCAATTGGTCTTACCCATAGCAGACGTGAAGCCAGTGTGTAAGTGGATGCACGAGAACCAAGGTCATTTTGCAGTGGAAAAGACTGTACAGATCATCAGGAATCACTTCTATGTTCCAAACCTGGAATAAGTAATGAGAGATGTCTACAAGGAATGCACCGAGTGCGTCCTACACAAGGCAACAGTACAGTCGGAGAGACCCATGACCATTGTGACGGGTGAGCCACTAGAACTACTGACGGTAGACTTCTTAACAGTCCAGGAAGTTACCTCGGGGCACGGATATGCGTTAGTATGCTTGGACCATTTTCAAAATTTGCCGTGGTGATACCTACGTGGGATCAGACCGCTCCGATGACCGCAGCTGTGTTCTGGAAGCATGTTATCCGTCCGTATAGGTGCCCCAGACGCATCTTGTCAGATCAAGGACCGAATTTTGAGTCGGATCTCTTCCGTGAGCTGTGTATTTTACACGGAATTCGAAAATCCAGAACGACTCCGTATCACCCACAAGGGAATGGGGCTTGTGAGCGGTTCAATCGCACCTTGCTCGGACTATTAAAGACCATGGGGGACGAACGGCAAGAACGGTGGCCTGAATATGTAGACGACCTGGTATGGGCCTATAACAACACTGTGCATAGAGCTACCGGGTATACACCATATAAATTGATGTTCGGCCGACCCAGCTGGGTTCCTTTGGATCTTTTGTTAGAGACGCCGGAGGTGGAAGTCAACCGTTCCCCATCGCAATGGGTACAGGAACACCAACGGCGGTTGAGTGCAGCGAAGGGCGTCATGGAAAGAGCTAGGCCCACGGAGAGCCTGCCCCCTATGGAAGAACGCCAGCGAGCATTTCATACTGGGGACCGAGTGTTGGTGCGGAATCGCAGGGCAGTACTTGGCTGTAAGCTGGAGCCCCAATGTGAGAGGGAACCATATGTGGTGATAAACCGCGTCGATCCCGGGCTTCCTGTGTATGAAGCGCAACCAGAGAGTGACCAGGGACCGAGCCGGAGGCTGCATCGCAACCTGTTGCGGCCATGTACCTTTCTGACACCAGAAGCAGTTATGTCAGCAAGACAAGAAGACCCGCAGAATACGCCACCGACAGATACTGACGGAGATTGGTGGTTGATGGTTCCATCCAACGGCCCTAGTGTAATCTGCGAACCACTACCGACAGAGACAGGCCGTCCAATGGAGTGGGTGGAGATCCCTGCAACGGAAGTGAATCGTGAATTGCGTTACCCTCAGAGGTGTAACCGCAACCGACAACCGGACTATTTGCAAGACTATGAAGTTTAGTGCAGAGAAATGCACTTGATAACCAGGGGGGAAGTGTAAGGGTGCTCCTGTACTTACCTCTCCCCGGGGGCCAAAGCAGGGACACGGGCTTGCCAGGTGGCTCGGGAGTTTGGCTCCGGAGCGGACGAGCGTCTTGGGCGTCATGGCGACGGCCGCACTGCCGACAGCCATGACGCATGCGCCAAGCAGTGAAGCAGGGCGAAGTCTCGCGATGCCGGGACTTGGGGAGGAGGAGGAGACCGGATGAAGAGAGAGGACGGGAGAGGCGAGCGGAAGTTAGGGAGCGCGGCTGGAGAGAGTGTGGAGGAAGGAGCAGGGGAAGCAAGAGCGAGAACGCTAAAAGGGGGAAAGTAAGGTCAGGTGACCGACCCCAGCCGAACGAGCAGAGGGGAACCCACAGCGTGGATACAAGAGGCAGAACCACAGAGGGCTGCCGGATCAGCGACAGCAAGGAGGGAAATCAGTGTGGCAGCAGCAGAGGACCGACAGGAGGAACGTGTAAACAACTGTAACATTTGCATGGAACTGTTGTTGATGAATCACCGCCTGTTACATTTGCATGGAACTGTTGTTGATGAATCTTGTTGGATCAGAAGCAGACAGAAGGAACGATCGGGTTAACGGGACTTTATTGGACTATTAGCTGGACTTTGTGAAACCTTAGCGTCAACCCGCAGGTACAGTTGCGTCCTAGGGGGTCCACCGTTTGGACCGCCGACTGAGGAGAGAGAGGGTTTGTCGCGAAAGGTAGCGGATAGCTCCGCAAGCACCCGTGACGGTGCCAGTAGGTACGGGTAGTACACTGATTCCCACAACGCGACCCATGGGCCGGGGGTGTGACTCTTACCCTGGTAGCTCCCACCGTGACTGACAGCGGCGTGACCGTAGCCAAGCCTGGCAACGTGGGGTCAGGCACAACCTCTCTCCGGGGGACTTCCAGCGGGATCGAAAGTCCTCAACCTCAGGATTCCTGTCTGCTCCATACAAGAGAAATTCCTGTTACCTGTTCATTGCAGTAAAGAAGTTGAACAAAAGAAGTTGTGTCTCTTGCATTGCGTACCGACAGTGGTAATTCCTCCTACGCGTGTCCCAAAAGAGGGATAACGCAGAAAAAAAGAGAGTCTCCAGGGGCGCTGCTGCACTAAAGAACGTAAATAGGCATGGAATGCAAATGGTATAATGGATGATTTATTAGGTACAAGAGGCTACGCGTTTCAATGCCGCACCGGCATCTTCATCAGGCCATTGAAACGCGTAGCCTCTTGTACCTAATAAATCATCCATTATACCATTTGCATTCCAAGCCTATTTACGTTCTTTAGTGCAGCAGCGCCCCTGGAGACTCTCTTTTTTTCTGCATCATCAGCACACCTTCTGCGGTTTTCCCTGGAATACCGGCGCAGAGTCCTGGCAGCAGCAGCAACCATTCTCTCAACTGTTTGTCGTCCACATACCCTAGGTGAGCACCAATTTGGACATTTGGTATTTTGCACCTCTGTTGCCCGGTTAATCTACACTATGTGGCGCTGTGTTTTCTATCTCCTATCTGCAAAAGAGGGATAAGAAAGGACACCATCTATCAGTGAGACACCTGCCCGAAAATACCTGACCTGTCCATAAAGGATTCCGTCATAGCGTACCACACACATCTATGTATTATCCTGGTGCTGATAGCGTGCCACTGCCTTCTAAAATAGACATCATGGACCGCTTGTTAAAAAGCCATTGCTTTTTCCGATACTATCGTGTGTGTATAAACACCGTCAGGCATCACCGCCAAAAAGGGATTATTTTTGGACCGTTTTATTTAAGTTTAAAAAGCATAAAATATATGACAGTACAATGTTTTAAAACAGGCTGTTATTACCACCGGCTACCAGTCATTTACCCATAGCCATATGCTGTGTGTTGCTGTCACATTGATGTCACTAATGCTGCCTTGGCATTGAACAGCTCGATAGAGGTTGGATATGATCCTAATTGACCTTTCAGAGAAATCGTGGCACAATCGATTTGAGACAAATTTATTCTGATCTAATCGAATCTGACGGCCAGTTTGATACGGGAAATTCACTCATTACCGCTCACAAGTTTTTACTAAATAACAGCCCTCGTATGCAGACATGCAAAATATATATAAGAAAAAATTATATATTTTATAGCAGCCAAAATAAAAAAAAATTACGTTGATGTAAGACAATTTTAAAGTTTTGCAATTTAACAAACAAAAAACAAGAGTATTTTGCAATATTATTCTGAAAGAAAATGGACTACTGATGGCAGTTGTCAGAAGGCTCATATCAGCAAATTTTTAATTGCTTAATCTTTTAGTCTCTTGCACAAGGTTTGTTGACAATGCATTTCTGAAATCTACAGAATTTCATTAAATTTTACATAATCTAAATTTTTTGCAATGAGGAAAAGCAGACACTATAAAGGAAATCTATATAAAAAGGGAAGAACATACAAACTCAGTGGGGGTTAAATGGGTTGTCTCTGGATTTGACGCCTCATTTTCAAATAACGGTGCGTAAAAAGAAGCCCCGTAAAAAGAAGTGTATGTCACTTCTTGAGCCGTTTTGTTTGTTTGTGTAGCATACCCACAGAAGCAGCACAGACAACATCATACAGCAGTAATGAGCAGTGTAGCTGTGAATAAAACAGGGGGAGGGTAAAAGTGGCTCATAAGTGCAGAAAGAGGCAGTTTTCCCTAATAAGACATATTACAAAGTCTCTAATATTTGCTTGTACTATTGATTTATGCAAACATTGTTCATACTACAGTGACCATCTAAATCAGAATTTTACATTTTTGTAGATGAAAAAACAAGTAATTTCAACACTAAACACAATTTTTGGGAATTAAAGTGGTTTTCCTCGCATTTAAATAAATAACCCCTTAATGACATGCCACGTACATGTACGTGACAGCCGTTAAAGGGAAGTATGGAGCGGGCTCACGGGCTGAACGCGCTCTATACTTAACAGGTGAAGGCTGTGTAATACAGCCAAAACCTCACTGCAACGGGCGGAGTCAAAGATCACTATGATTTTGCCCGTTTAACATCTTATGTGGGACACGGTCAATCGCAACCACAGCATTTAAATAGATAGATTCACAGGGGCGTCTCCCTCCAACATGCCATCGCCCCGCCCCCCGCATGATGCATGTTATGGCAGCCTGGGGGCCCCCTGCTCTGCCATCTTTTTACTCCTTTGAAGCCCTGCCTCTTGCAGGGCTTTAAAGGAGACTGTCAGTATAGCGATATACTGCAATACATTAGTATTGCAGTATATCATGCAAGCGATCCAATGATTGCTGGTTTAAGTCCTCTAGGGGGACTAATAAAAAAAATAAAAAAAAGTTTTTCTTAATGTTGCAAAAAAAAAAATGTTTAATGTTCAAACACTCCCTTTTTCCCATTTTTTCCATAAAGCAATGTTAAAAAAAATTAAAGTTAACATAACTAGTGTCGCCGCGTCCGTAAAAAGTCTAATATAGCAGTAAATAAATATTCGGCACACAATGTGATGATTTTAGCTAATCTTTCGGTTTTATTTTATCAAAACTTAATGCCAGAGGTTTAGTGTGACGTTTCGGTCGTATATTAGACCTTCATCAGGCGCTTGTACTTCCTGGTGTCTGGTTCATCCAGTCGTTGGCGCTGCGTATATTAGTAGCAGTTTACTGCTTTCTTATGGCTCTACTAATATACGCAGCGCCAACGACTGGATAAACCAGACACCAGGAGGTACAAGTGCCTGATGAAGGTCTAATATACAACCGAAATGTCACACTAAACCTCTGGCATCAAGTTTTGATAAAATAAAACCGAAAGATTTGCTAAAATCATCACCTTGTGTGCCGAATATTTCTTTACTACGTAATTGGGTTGGGACCCTATTCGTGCACCTACCGGATCTTGTGCGCTCGGAACCACTACATATCATAATATAGCGTTGGTGAAAGCAGTAAAAAAAATATATATATACAAATATATAAAATATAAAAAGCAAATTGCTGTTTTTTGGTCACCTTAGCGCTCCAAACAAATAGAATAAAAAGTGATCAAAAAGTCGCTTGCACCCCAAAATGGTATAGGTGAAAACTACAGCTCGCCCCACAAAATGTAAGCCCTCACACCGGTATAGTGACGGAAAAATAAAAAAAGTTATGGCTCTCAGAATAAGGTGACAGAAAACATTATTTTTCTTTAGCAAATAGTTTTATTTTTTCTAAAAGTGGTAAAACATAAAACAAAACATAACAATGTGGTATCGCTGTAATCGTATCAACCTGTAGAATAAGTTAAACATGTAGTTTTTTACCGCCTGATGGACGCCGTTAAAACAAAACCCCCCAAAAAATGGCGTAATTGATGTTTTTTGCCTATTTGACATCAGAAATAATTTTTGATTCAGCTTCCCAGTATATTATGCTGTAGAATAAATGGTGCCATGAAAAACTACAACTTGTCCCGCAAAACACAAGCCCTCATATGGCTACGTCGACGAAAAAATACCAAAAAAGTTATGGCTTTTGGAAGGCGGGAAGGAAAAGGCTAAAATGAAAAAACTCAAATTGGTCGTGTTCTTAAGGGGTAAAAGTTTATTCAGTAGGGGGCGGAGCTTGCCGAGCAAGGTGATGGACGTGTAATCCCGGCGCTCCACACTACATCCACCGATTCCTCAGGTTATTGCCCACTTTTTCTGCTACAATGGTGAAGACAGGTCGGGACAAGACTAAGGACCATACAGGTACCCCCAGATCCCATAAACAGTCGTCCGACATGGACAAATACTACGGCAAAAAGCTGACGCCTGTAGAGGGCAGATCCAAGATGGCGCCGGCATCCTCTCACTGTGAGCAGGGAGAGGACCCAGACAGCTCATGTGCGCCTTCAGACTCGGCGGGGGATGCAGACTCTGTACCGATATCTAGGGCTTATCTGAAGAAAACACTGCTCCAGGCACTTATGCCTGTGATGAAGGACTTATCGGACATCAAATCCGATATGCATCACATTGGCCACAGAGTAATGGCGCTGGAGGAAGCTCACATTTCTACTGTTAAATTTGGCGCTTCAGTTCATCAGGAGCTCTCTGCTCATCACATGCATTTGAATAATCTATATCTTCACATGGAAGATCAAGAAAACCGTAGTAGACGGAGGAATGTCTGCCTACGGGGTATTCCCGAAACGATTGACCATGATGCCTTACCTGCTGTGGTGGAATCTATTTTTCGCCCATTAGTGGGATCCGAGCTGGCTTTGGATATCACAGTTGAAAGGGTGCATCGAGCCCTTCGTCCCAGGCCTGGGGATGGTGAACCTCCGCGTGACGTCATTTGTGGGATTTTGAGCTATGTCCACACGGCGGCCATTTTAAGAGCTGCAAGAGATGCTCCGGAAGTAGTGTATGAAGGGACTAAGATCTTACTCTTCCAAGACCTGGCTGCGAGCACATTGGCCAAACGCCGTATTCTGAAGCCGGTTACAGAGGCTCTTCGTGCTAAGAAATTACCTGTTCGTTGGCTTTACCCATTTGGCCTTGCTACGATGAAAGATGGTCGGCAGATCACCATCCGCACACCTGAAGATCTGGATACCGCATGGAATAAGCTTGGGATAGAGCCTATAGAGATTCCGTCCTGGATGCCAGTGTCGCTGGATCTGGAAATGCCTTCAGTGCAGGAACCGTGGCACCCTACTCCCAAGCCCAAGTCTCCGAGAGGCAAGAAGACGCGTATGGCAGAGGACACTTGAATGATGTCTTAAAGTTATTTATATAAGTTTCAATTTCTTCACAGTAATGTTGCGATCGTTTGTACATGTTGGGGCATTATATTTTCTTCATGTAAACCCAATACATTGTGGCAAACTCACCGTGATAAGGGGGAGGAAGGTGGGTTATTGTTATATTGAGGGGTTGGAAAAGATTGTTATATAGTGGGTAGGTGAATAATTTTGGCCATTACTTATACCCCCTATGTACAGTGAAGGAAATAAGTATTTGATCCCTTGCTGATTTTGTAAGTTTGCCCACTGTCAAAGACATGAACAGTCTAGAATTTTTAGGCTAGGTTAATTTTACCAGTGAGAGATAGATTATATTTAAAAAAAAACTGAAAATCACATTGTCAAAATTATATATATTTATTTGCATTGTGCACAGAGAAATAAGTATTTGATCCCTTTGGCAAACAAGACTTAATACTTGGTGGCAAAACCCTTGTTGGCAAGTACAGCAGTCAGACGTTTTTTGTAGTTGATGATGAAGTTTGCACACATGTTAGATGGAATTTTGGCCCACTCCGCTTTGCAGATCATCTGTAAATCATTAAGATTTCGAGGCTGTCGCTTGGCAACTCGGATCTTCAGCTCCCTCCTTAAGTTTTCGATGGTATTAAGGTCTGGAGACTGGCTAGGCCACTCCATGACCTTAATGTGCTTCTTTTTGAGCCATTCCTTTGTTGCGTTGGCTGTATGTTTCGGGTCATTGTCGTGCTGGAAGACCCAACCACGAGCCATTTTTAATGTCCTGGTGGAGGGAAGGAGGTTGTCACTCAGGATTTGACGGTACATGGCTCCATCCATTCTCCCATTGATGCGGTGAAGTAGTCCTGTGCCCTTAGCAGAAAAAACACCCCCAAAACATAATGTTTCCACCTCCATGCTTGACAGTGGGGACGGTGTTCTTTGGTTCATAGGCAGCATTTCGCTTTCTCCAAACACGGCGAGTTGAGTAAATGCCAAAGAGCTCAATTTTAGTCTCATCTAACCACAGCACCTTCTCCCAATCACTCTCAGAATCATCCAGATGTTCATTTGCAAACTTCAGACGGGCCTGTACATGTGCCTTCTTGAGCAAGGGGACCTTGCTGGCACTGCAGGATTTTAATCCATTACGGCGTAATGTGTTACCATTGGTTTTCTTGGTGACTGTGGTCCCAGCTGCCTTGAGATCATTAACAAGTTCCCCCGTGTAGTTTTCGGCTGAGCTCTCACCTTCCTCAGGATCAAGGATACCCCACGAGGTGAGATTTTGCATGGAGCCCCAGATCGATGTCGATTAACAGTCATTTTGTATGTCTTCCATTTTCTTACTATTGCACCAACAGTTGTCTCCTTCTCACCCAGCGTCTTACTTATGGTTTAGTAGCCCATTCCAGCCTTGTGCAGGTCTATGATCTTGTCCCTGACATCCTTAGAAAGCTCTTTGGTCTTGCCCATGTTGTAGAGGTTAGAGTCAGACTGATTAAATGAGTCTGTGGACAGGAGTCTTTTATACAGGTGACCATATTAGACAGCTGTCTTTAATGCAGGCACCAAGTTGATTTGGAGCGTGTAACTGATCTGGAGGAGGCTGAACTCTTAATGGTTGGTAGGGGATCAAATACTTATTTCTCTGTGCACAATGCAAATAAATATATATAATTTTGACTATGTGATTTTCTTTTTTTTTTTTTTTTTATATAATCTATCTCTCACTGGTAAAATTAACCTAGACTAAAAATTCTAGACTGTTCATGACTTTGACAGTGGGCAAACTTACAAAATCAGCAAGGGATCAAATACTTATTTCCTTCACTGTATATGTATTTCTCCCAACTCTCTAATATATCCATGAGGTGACTCAGTTTAGTATTAATATGTGGATCAGTATTGGGTTTATGTCTTACGAGTTATGAAGAATTGGTGCAATGTTTTGTACAAAATGGCAATTTTCTTCTCCCCCCCGCCCCCCCTCTGGCAGGGGATCTGTTGGATGCTTAGTTGCATCATGATAGCACCTCCTATTTCCGGGATAATATGGAGGTTTGCTTTTGATACCATTTCTTATTGTTTTGTTACTAGTCGTTTTATTGTTAATTTTGTCTTATCTCCCTGGTGGTGGCACTTAGCAAACGTACCTGCGGTCCGATTGGTTCTAAATGTAAAATATCATGGGTAGACTACGTATTTGTTCCTTCAATGTGAAGGGGTTGAATTCTCCCCAAAAGAGGTCTCGTATTTTTAATTCCTTAAGGTTTAATACTCCAGATGTCTTAATGTTGCAAGAAACTAATTTCAGGCCTACACATATTCCAAACTTGTCTACACAACCATATACACAATGGTTTCATAGCACTTACTCCTCTAAATCGAGGGGGGTTTCTATTGCTATACACAAAGACACTCCATTTAGAGTAGAAGCTTCTTTGCTAGATCCTATGGGAAGGTATGTTTTCTTGAAGGGACACATCTCCAACACAAAGTTTACGATTGCAGCTGTATACGCACCTAATGTTGGACAATTGACGTCGTTGCGTAAAACTCTTTGCTCTCTTAAAATGTTTAGTGAGGGATATCTTGTTTTTGGGGGAGACCTTAATGTATCTTTGGACTTCGCTTTGGATTCTACCTCTTCTAGTACGAGGTTTTCCATATCTGCTATGCGTCGCCTTAAACTTATCTTGTCACAACTAGGTATAGTAGATGCCTGGCGTGTTAAGAATCCGTCCTTAAAAGACTTTACTTTTTACTGTAAACCACACGAGACATCATAGAATTGACTATATATTCATTCCTATGGTCCTTGTTCCCTCATTACTTCAAGCGGATATAGGAAGTATTACAGTTTCAGACTATGCTCCGATCTCGCTTTCCTTAGAATTGTTTAATTTACCTCGTAGGGAATGGACCTGGAGATTGAACGATACCATTATTGCATAGTCAAGCACTTGCCCTAAAACTAGAGGAATTCTATGGCTTTAATGATAATCCGCAAATTTCTAGACCCATTCTCTAGGAGACGCAAAAAGCCTTTATGAGAGGAGAACTTATTGCCCTGTCCTCGCGAGTTAAAAAACAAAGGAATGCTCAAATTCTAGACTTACTCCATAAAATAACCCAAATGGAATTATCGCATAAAAACTCTAACTTGACTGAGGATTATAGGGAATTATGTCAGTTACGGCAGGAACTTAAGGACCATATGAATGTAAAAGCGGCTAAGGCTTTTTTGGCTGCTCAAAGTCACATGTATCTTCATGGAGACAAAGGCTCTAAATTGATGACCCGTCTGATCCGACAAAAACAGTCCAAAACATTTATAGAGACCATAAAAGATGACAAAGGGGCAAGGGTGACTACCACCCCGCTTATAGCAAAGACCTTTCAATCCTTTTATTCTTCTCTATATAATTTGGGTGACTCGGTGGGGAATTTGGGGTTGACGCCTCAGGAGAAGACGAGCAAAATAGGGAGTTTTTTAGATTCTACCTCGGTACCTGGCCTTTCTGAGTTGGACTGTGGAGTGCTCCTGGCGCCTATCACTAAAGAGGAGGTTGAGAAAGTATTGCATTCAATACCGTCTGGGAAGAGCCCGGGGCCGGATGGTCTCCCTATTTCGTTCTATAAAAAATTTAGTCAGCAATTAATACCGAAGTTTGTGGAAGTATGCAGTTCTCTGATGAAGGGTGCTTTATTACCTAAGCAAGCATTGGAAGCTTTTATAACTATTCTTCCTAAAGAGGGGAAGGATCTGGAATGCTGTGGGAGCTATAGGCCTATCTCGCTTTTGAATTGTTATGTGAAGTGGTGGGCTAAAATTCTGTCTCTCCGCATTCAACCACTATTGCCGAAACTAATAAATGAAGAGCAGGTGGGATTTGTGAAGGGACGGGAAGGTAGGCACAATGTGAGTAGGGTATTGCATGCTATATGTCAAATAAGGCGCCGGGGGCATTCTATGATCCTCCTTGGTACTGATGCAGAGAAGGCGTTTGATAGGGTCTGTTGGGAGTACATGAGAGCTAAGTTTAATTTTCCTCCTGTGTTTATTAATGCTATATTTTCTCTGTATACCTCCCCATCTGCTAGAATTCAAGTGAATGGTTCTTTGTCAGATTACTTTTCTATTACAAATGGAACTCGTCAAGGTTGCCCTTTGTCCCCGTCTCTGTTTTGTATGGTGATGGAGACATTACTTGCGAAATTACGACAGACCGTTGAGATTGAAGGACTGAGGATGGGGAGTTATACTCATAAGCTGGCAGCCTTTGCAGATGATTTGCTATTGATGGTTACGAATCCACTTGAGGCCTTTCCAAAAATAATAGACGTCTTTAATAAATTTGGAGAGATATCTAATTTTAAAATTAATTATGATAAGTCGGAGGCCTTAGGCATTAATGTACCGGTTGGTCAGCTTTTGGTTTTTAAATCTATGTCGCCCTTTAAATGGCCTTCGCATGCTATTAAGTACTTGGGGATAATGATTTCAGCTGATGTGTCCCAGCTTTTCGTACTTAATTTTAAACCCCTCCTCTCCAAGATTCATAGATATATATCCCAATTGAACATACCTTATGTCTCTTGGATAGGACGGAAAAATTTATTGGCGACTTATGTGCTCCCACAGATCCTATACATGCTGCAGAGTCTGCCTATTGAGCTGCCAAATAGCTTTTTCAACAGTTTCAAGAGCCTTTTTGTTAAGTTCTTGTGGAAGGAGAAGCATTCCCGGTTGGCTTATCGGCTCCTTACTCTTAAAAAAGTGCAAGGAGGGATGGCATTACCTGATTTAAAGACATATTATGAAGCGGTCCAACTGTCTCACTGGTCACAATTAGCCAATTTGTCTATGGGGGCTCTTCATCTGGATATGGAAAGAGCGTTCCTCTCGGAGGACTTAGCTCACTTGTTGTGGGTGAAATTACCATTACCTCCGCCAAAGGCATTAATTAGTGTACTGACTAGGGAAATGCTTAAAGTTTGTCAGAAATCGGGCGCTCTGGCCATGTCTAGTGGAAATCTCTCTTCATTGGCTCCGCTGGCTGTTCTACCACATTATGTCAATAAAATGCTAACTGTGAGTTCTTCGATGTGGCAGACACTTAAAACATATAAGGTAGCGGAGATATTAGATTCAGCAGCTCTACCTGATTTGGAGGCTCTTAGGACAAGACTTAGCGGAATTGCTCCGAACGCTTCTCTTCATAAGGTTAGGGTCTCCTTTCTACATCAATTTAATTTTAAATTAGTATGTCGTAAATTTTTGTCGGCTAATCCAAGCTCGTATCCGGACCCCACGTGGCTTGAAAATTATTCTCTTTTACCCAGTACCCCAACTAAGCCTCTGTCTAAGATACATTCTGGTCTCCTCCTACAACGAGCTCCATCTAAACCACACTTCATTAGAGAATGGGAAGTTGAGCTGGGCTCTACCTTTTCGCAGACAGAGATTGATCTGATACTATATCACTCTCATGGGTTCTCTAGATGTGTGCAGTACCAGGAAAATTTGTACAAATTGGTGACAAGATGGTATAGGACACCTGCTTATCTTTATAGAATACATCTAGTTAGCACAGACGTTTGTTGGAGATGTGGCCTAGAGACAGGGACGCTCGCACACATATGGTGGTTTTGCCCTAAAATTAAGAATTTCTGGAGGGAGGTGGAAATAGCAATAGGCAAGATCACAGGAAATAATATCCGGTTGACCCCGGAGCTGGTTTTGTTGTGGTTACCAGTGAAAGATTTTACGCCTTCGAAAAAGAATTTGATTACTTTCCTGGTGTCCACTGCAAAACTTCTAATTCCCTTGTATTGGAGGAAAACAGATCCCCCTACGATAGAGGTTTGGTGGTCTAAAATGCATCAACTATATAGACTTGAGGAGTTGGTGGGCTGGAATACTTTCACAAGGGACAGCTTTCTTAAAACATGGCAACTTTGGAAACAATATTTAGAACAATTATCCAGTAACAATATATTGACAGGGGACTAGCTAGAGATAGGCATATCTCAAGAAGCCCTTTCTAAATTAGGTAAACTAGTATCTAGGGGATTAGGGTATGAATAATTTCTATCTCATGACACTTGATTTATTTTGAAGGACGAGATCAGGGACGTTATAAGGTGCTGACATTCCATACTTTCCCACCACCAGGGAGACTGTATCTTTTGTACTGTATCTACCCTTTTATGTAATTATTATTTTCTTTCCTTCCCTTTGTGTTCTTTTACGAATATAGTAGGTTACTGATATTTGATCCTCGATGAGAGGGTTTTCGTTCATCAGGTTATAATATAGGGAAGTGAACCCCCTGGCCCACTCTCTGTAATGCATGTCTTTATTTTTCTTTCACACTTTATTTCATGCCGTTATGTCGGGATTTATCCCATTCGCTCTTAGACAAATTTTCTAAGGACATTTGATTTACGTAGCCTGCTGATACATTGTAAGAATGTTATTACGATGGATGTAAGTTTTGTTTTTCTTGTTGTTTTGTATGTTAAAACCTTTAATAAAAGAGAATTTATAAAAAATAAAAATAAAAAAAAAAAGTTTATTCAGTATACAGTAAACATTTCTACAACTTTCTAATATACTTTGTGTTTCATTGTTCGGTCATTTAGAGGCTAAAAATCTGTGACAGGATCCATCAGGCCGTCGTGGGAACGGGTAAGGTGAGTTTTCTTTTTACTGGTGCAAAGGGGGCCTAACTTATCTATGGTAAAACACAGGGGGCCTAACTTATCTATGGTAAAACACAGGGCGCCTAACTTATCTATGGTAAAACACAGGGGCCTAACTTATCTATGGTAAAACACAAGGGGCCTAACTTCTCTATGGTAAAACACAGGGTGCCTTACTTATCTATGGTAAAACACAGGGGACCTAACTTATCTATAGTAAAACACAGGGGCCTAACTTATCTATGGTAAAACACAGGGGCCTAACTTATCTATGGTAAAACACAGGGGGGCCTAATTTATCTATGGTAAAACACAGGGGGGCCTAACTTATCTATGGTAAAACACAGGGGGGCCTAACTTATCTATGGTAAAACACAGGGGGCCTAATTTATCTATGGTAAAACACAGGGGGCCTAACCAGGGCCGGCCCTAGGATAGATGGCGCCCTTTGCAAAATGATCTTTCGGCGCCCCACCCCATGCACCAGTCCTCTGGAATGCGCTACCCCAATCAGATTAATTCCCAATATCCACAGTTTTAAATGTGCCCTGAAAACACATCTATTTAGACTGGCCTATAACATTCCCTAATCTGACTCCTTTCCATGGCCCTCCTTTTAGATTAGTCATCAGAATAAGATTCCCTCACACTCCTTCTCTTCATGTCAGTCATACACGGAGACTGGCTGGTGACAGGCTCATGCAGCTTTATGTTACCACCCCATGTGTATAAAAATGGCCGGACTATTGTACAGAACAAACTGTTAAACGTTGTGTCTCCTTTATTTCCTCATAGATTGTAAGCTCTTGCGAGCAGGGTCCTCACTCCTCAGGTTTGAATTGTAAATTAACTTTGTCACTATGTAATGTCTGATATTGTTTGTTTCATGTTCCCTCTAAATTGTAAAGTGCTGCGTAATATGTTGGCGCTACATAAATAAAGATTATTATTTATTATTATTATTATTATTATTATTATTATTTATTATTATTATTATTATTATTATCATTAAAAATGCCCCATAAAAAAAATTATAATGCCCCTTTAGTGCCCCCAGACAGTATAATACTAATAATATTTAACAATATAATATATTACAACCCCTTCAAGGACACAGTATTTTGTCCTCTAATTGTGCCCACAGTATTTTGCCCCCTGTAGTACCTCTACACAGTATAATGTCCGCGTAGTGGCCCTACACAGAATAGTGCCCCCCCCTGTAGATTTTGCCATATAGCCTCCCTCTAGACAGTGCCATAATCCCCCACCGCCTTTTTGCTTTTTGTAGATCGTGCCATACAGCCCCCCACCTCCCCCTTGTAGACAGTGCCAGACAGTCCCCCACCTCCCCCTTGTAGACCGTGTCCCCAAACAAAAACAAAAATTGTACTCACCTAGGCCCCGTTCCCATGATGTACTGAGCTGCTCCACGATGGGATCCTGTGGCCTAGTACAGAGTTTCTCAACCTTTTCGGACTCGAGGCAGCACTGGAAAAATAAAATTTCCTCAGGGCCCCCCTACCAAAAATTGTTTTGAGAAAGACAGAAAAAAGGCTGAGAACAAGCACTACACTCGTAGGGTTTGTTCACACACGTTTTTTGTAAGGCAAAAAAATCTGCCTCAAAATTTCTTCAGGAACTAACAGCGTTGTTTGACCTTGTTTTTGTGTTTTTTCTTAAGCTGTTGAAGCGAATGCAAAAAACGCAGAAAAAAAGCTCCAAACGAGCGCCACAGGTATTTTCTGCCTCCTATTAATTTCAAAAAGAAACCACTTGAAGACCATCAGCCCCCCACTCACAGTAAAATGACCATCAGCCCCCCACTCACAGATTACCCCTGTAGGTAGCGCCACACAGCCCCTTGTAGGTAGCGCCACACAGCCCCTTGTGGGTAGCGCCACACAGCCCCTTGTGGGTTGCACCACACAGCCCCTTGTAGGAAAGACCACACAGCCCCCTTGTGGGTAGCGCCACACAGCCCCTTGTGGGTAGCGCCACACAGCCCCTTGTGGGTAGCGCCACACAGCCCCTTGTGGGTAGCGCCACACAGCCCCTTGTAGATAGCACCACACAGCCCCCTTGTGAGTAGCGCCACACAGCCCCTTGTGGGTAGCGCCACACAGCCCCTTGTGGGTAGTTCCACACAGCCCCTTGTGGGTAGCGCCACACAGCCCCTTGTAGGTAGCACCACACAGCCCCCTTGTGGGTAGCGCCACACAGCTCCTTGTAGATAGCGCCACACAGCCCCCTTGTAGATAGCGCTACACAGCCCCCTGTAGGGAGTGCCACACAGCCCCATGTAGGGAGTGCCGCACAGCTCCCTGTAGGGAGTGCCGCACAGCCCCTTTTGGGTAGTGCCACACAGCCCCTTGTGGGTAGCGCCACACAGCCCCTTGTAGATAGCACCACACAGCCCCCTTGTGGGTAGCGCCACACAGCCCCTTGTGGGTAGCGCCACACAGCCCCTTGTGGGTAGTGCCACACAGCCCCTTGTGGGTAGCGCCACACAGCCCCTTGTAGGTAGCACCAAACAGCCCCCTTGTGGGTAGCGCCACACAGCTCCTTGTAGATAGCGCTACACAGCCCCCTGTAGGGAGTGCCACAAAGCCCCCTGTAGGGAGTGCCGCACAGCCCCCTGTAGGGAGTGCCGCACAGCCCCCTGTAGGGAGTGCCGCACAGCCCCCTGGTAGGAAGTTCCGCACAGCCCCCTGCTAAGGAGTGCCGCACAGCCCCCCTGCTAGGGAGTGCCGCACAGCCCCCTGCTAGTGAGTGCCGCACAGCCCCCTGGTAGGGAGTGCCACACAGCCCCCTGGTAGGTAGTGCCACACTGCCCACAGCCCCCCTGTAAGTAGTGCAAGGACTACGAAATGACCCTGATAGCTGGCGGGCAATAGACATTCAAAAAAGGACAACTGTGCAGGAGCACACAAAATACAGCCCCCTGTAGGGAGTGCCGCACAGCTCCCTGTAGGGAGTGCCGCACAGCCCCTTTTGGGTAGTGCCACACAGCCCCTTGTGGGTAGCGCCACACAGCCCCTTGTAGATAGCACCACACAGCCCCCTTGTGGGTAGCGCCACACAGCCCCTTGTGGGTAGCGCCACACAGCCCCTTGTGGGTAGCGCCACACAGCCCCTTGTGGGTAGCGCCACACAGCTCCTTGTAGATAGCGCTACACAGCCCCCTGTAGGGAGTGCCACACAGCCCCCTGTAGGGAGTGCCGCACAGCCCCCTGTAGGGAGTGCCGCACAGCCCCCTGTAGGGAGTGCCGCACAGCCCCCTGGTAGGAAGTTCCGCACAGCCCCCTGGTAGGAAGTGCCGCACAGCCCCCTGCTAAGGAGTGCCGCACAGCCCCCCTGCTAGGGAGTGCCGCACAGCCCCCTGCTAGGGAGTGCCGCACAGCCCCCTGGTAGGGAGTGCCACACAGCCCCCTGGTAGGTAGTGCCACACTGCCCACAGCCCCCCTGTAAGTAGTGCAAGGACTACGAAATGACCCTGATAGCTGGCGGGCAATAGACATTCAAAAAAGGACAACTGTGCAGGAGCACACAAAATACCCAGCATTCCCAGCTATCAAATAAATGTGTGGAAATAAAAGAAGATATAACTTTTATTTAGTCTAGCTAAAGGATTAATCCTTTTAGCTAGATTAAATAATAGTTATATCTTAGTTTATTTCCACAGATTTATTTGATAGCCGGGAAAGCTGGGTATTTTGTGTGCTCCCGCACAGTTGTCCTTTTTTGTAGGTAGTGCCACACAGCCCACAGCCCCCCTGTAGATAGCAACCCCCCCCCACTTTCCAGTATAGATAGCGCCACAGTAGTTCCCTGAAGGAGCGGAATCCCTGTGTGGCTGGGGATTCCGCTCCTGGAGCGCTGCTTGGTGCTTCTGTCCATATATGGACAGTGACATCAGGGGAAACTCCTGAAGCGGAATCCCCGGTCACAGCATGGCTCACGCTGTGACCGTCGATTCCACTCCAGGAGAAGCTCCTGTCGTCTGTGTCCATGACGTCATTGGCTTCTCCTGGAGTGGAATAACTGGTCATAACGTCTGCAACGCTGTGACCGGGGATTCCGTTTCAGGAGTTTCCCCTGATGTCACTTTCCATATATGGACAGAGACTTCAAGCAGCACTCCAGGAGCGGAATCCCCAGCAGAAGGGGGATTCCGCTCCTTCAGGGAGTTACAGTGGCACAAGTAGATAGCAGAGCAGGGAGATACCTCCCTGCTCTGCTATAGTGCCGTCGCTACCGCTATAGCAGCCGCAGCAGCTGCTAGCGACGCCACCACCCTCATGCCGCTATGGCTGATACAGCGGTAGCGACGGCCACTAAGTGAAGAAGCGCCCGGGTGGAAAGGCGACTGTAGTGAGTGTGTGTATCCCCACTGCTAGTTGCAACGGCGCGTGGATACACACACCTGCTGGCGCCCCTCTTGCAGTGTGGCGGCTAGCGCCCTGTGCGACCTCCCTGGTCGAACGTATCTAAGGCCGGCCATGGGCCTAACTTACCTATGGTAAAACACAGGGTGCCTAACTTATCTATGATAAAACGCAAGGGGCCTAACTTATCTATGGTAAAACACAGGGGGCCTAACTTATCTATGGTAAAAAACAGGGGGCCTTACTTATCTATGCTAAAACACAGGGGGCCTAATTTATCTATGGTAAAACACAGGGGACATAACTTATCAATGGTAAAACAAAGGGGGCCTAACTTATCTATGGTAAAACACAGGGGGCCTAACTTATCTATGGTAAAACACAGGGGCCTAACTTTTTCTTTTTGGTGTCTAGTTTCTTCCATTTTACTGCTGCTGCCGCCGCCGAGTAAGTTGCACCGCAAAAGGGGTCACTAAGACCATGTTCACACAGTGGATTTTCTGCAGTCAGCCAAAATATTCCTACTCCCATTCACCTCAGATCGGGCAGGACGCTTTTTTTATCCGCTAGCTGAAAAAATCAGCTAGCGGTAAAAAGAAGCATCCGCCTCCCACTGAAATAGAGATCTGCAGAACATTGCTCTCTCCTCTCTACCGCCTGACAGATACATAGTGATATATTCTGCAAATTATTATACAACTGATCTCTCTAGAGATCTGCAGATCATTACTCTGTCCTCTCTACCTCCTGACAGATACATAGTGATATATTCTGCAGATTATTACACCACTGACCTCTCCAGAGATCTGCAGAACATTGCTCCTCTAACACCTGACAGATACATAGTGATATATTCTGCAGATTATTACACCACTGACCTCTCTGGAGATCTGCAGAATATTGCTTTGTCCTCTCTACCTCCTGACATACATAGTGATATATTCTGCAGATTATTACACCACTGACCTCTCTGGTGAGCTGCAGAACATCGCTCCTCTACCTCCTGACAGATACATAGTGATATATTCTGCAGATTATTACACCACTGACCTCTCTATAGATCTGCAGAACATTGCTCCTCTACCCCCTGACAGATACATAGTGATATATGCTGCAGATTATTACACCACTGACCTCTCTATAGATCTGCAGTACATTGCTCCTCTACCTCCTGACAGATACATAGTGATATATTCTGCAGATTATTACACCACTGACCTCTCTAGAGATCTGCAGAACATTGCTCCTCTACCCCCTGACAGATACATAGTGATATATTCTGCAGATTATTACACCACTGACCTCTCTGGAGATTTGCAGAACATTGCTTCTCTACCTCCTGACAGATACATAGTGATATATTCTGCAGATTATTACACCACTGACCTCTCTGGAGATCTGCAGAACATTACTCCTCTACCTCCTGACAGATACATAGTGATATATTCTGCAGATTATTACACCACTGACCTCTCTGGAGATCTGCAGAACATTGCTCTCTCCTCTTTACTGCCTGACAGATACATAGTTATATATTCTGCAGATTATTACACCACTGACCTCTCTAGAGATCTGCAGAACATTGCTCCTCTACCTCCTGACATATACATAGTGATATATTCTGCAGATTATTACACCACTGACCTCTCTGGAGATCTGCAGAATATTGCTCTGTCCTCTCTACCTCCTGATAGATACTTATTAATATATTCTGCAGATTATTACACCTATGACTTTTCCACACCCTTATGATCCCTGTAGATAAAAGGCTCCCGGGATAAATTCCCCAATATATATATGAAAACACTGAAAATTGTAAAGAAAATATATGTTTATTCCAGAATCCAGTAGAATTGCTGTGCGGTTTTCTCCGGCCCTTTAACATGTGATGATCTGTGAAATGAAGAAGAGGAGGGTCCTTCTTCACACGTGGATATGGCCGCCAGTCCACCCTTACACAGCTCAGTCCTGGATCATAAGAGAGCGTAAAACATTTTTAACATTTTTTCACAGTTGTATTCTAGAAAAGAAAAATAAATTCTGAATTAGCCCAAAAATTCACAAAACCTTCACCACAAGGAGATGAAGACGGAGCAGAAGACGTCGGACTTACCGGATCTCGCTTCTGTTCTGCGCGTCACTGGTTCTCAGCGCTGGGGAGTCTTCATGGCAAATTCAGATGGTTTAGGTGGTAAAGACCACCATGTTGGGGCGACAAAAGATGGTGAATGGGCCCCGAGCGACAGATGGAACTGAACAGGTCTCTTTCTCTCCCGGGGGTTCGGGGCCCTGATGGTAAATGGGCCCCGAGTGGCAGATGGAATTAAAATGGCCACTTTCTCTTCCGGGGGTTTGAGGCCCTGGTGGTAACAGTAACCCCTGAAAGGTCCTCCATCTCCACATCCTCTGGAAGTTGGCGTCCGCGAACTTCCTTTTTGTTTTTCTCATCCTCCATATCCTCCATCTCTATATCATCAGGAAACTGGCGTCCGCCAACCTCCATTTTCTCGTCCTCCTCCACGTCCTCCATCTCTACATCATCGGGAAATTGACGTCCGCCAACCTCCATTTTCTCTACAATCCTCATCTTGAAAAAAGTCTTCACTATCCTCCTCTTCTTCAAAGACACCTTCATGATGAGAGCCAGCAAGAGAAACCGACACCGTGGTCAATGTGTGACCCCAATTTATAGACTTGATGATGTCATAAGATGTTTACACATCCAGATTAAGAAGTGTAGAGAAATAGAATTTGCCCATATTCTAGATGACATCACAAGAAGCGTATCTCATTGAACCGGTGGCCATATAAAACGTAATATGGTACAAGAATACAGACAGTAGGGTCAGACTACACCCTCTGGGGAAGTTTCTGTCACCTCAAAGAATTCTCAAATCAATGTGGTCAATTCCACTGGCTTTCTTAAATGTTATCGCACACATAAAACGTACAACACGGGCATTTACATATACAGTAAAAATGAAACAAAACCATTTTTTTCATAAAAAGTGGGTTTTATTTTGTACAAGTGGGAAAAAAAATACACATATATGGTATCACCACGATCGTAACGACCAGAGCAATAAAGTTAACACAGTATTTAAACAGCATGGTGAAGACCGTAAAAAATAAAAAATAAATAAAAAAAACATGGCAAAAGAGTTTTTTTTTTACCCCCCACAAAAAATATAATAAAAGTTAATCAATATATCATATGTACCCAAAAATGGTGCCATTAAAGAAAATAACAAGTCTGGCAAAAAAAAAAGCCCTTATACAGCGATATTGACGGAACAATTAAAAAATTACGGCTTTTGGAAAGCGGAGATGCAAAAACCAATTATTTTTGTTTCAAAATATTTTTAATGTGCAACTAAAATTTATATTCACCCAACCCGGTGAATTGCACAACAAGCAGAGCAGATGAGGCCTCTTTTAGCCTTTAAGATTAACGGGCAGGAGCGGCGGCGTGATACAGTGATTGTAAGTCAGTATCCTACAAAACAGAGAACGGCAGGGGTCTCTGTCATAGGTTTCAACTAGAACCGCCTCCTGATAGGCCGTATAACCCCTAAGTCGACAAAGTCAATAGCGAGTGCAGCATCTAAGTGGTTGAGAGAAGGAGAGGGCATCATCTGTACAATAGCAGGCGATCGCGGGGGTGCCAATGGTTGCTATTGCAACTGGAGGCCTAACAATGGTCTCCTGGCCTGCCATGTACAGAAGCCTATTAGGCCCTGCCAGAATGCAGTGTATTATACCAGCTAAGAGGTGATCGGATCCTCAAGTCCCCTAGTGGGACAAAAAAAGAAAAAAAATGCTTTAAAAAAAAATAAAAAAAAATTGCCACTCTCTCTTTATAAAGTCATTATTAAAAAAATATATAAACCTATACACAACTGGTATTGCCACATCCATAAATACACAAAAATAATCACATCATTTATCCTGCGCGGTAAACTTTGTAAGAAAAATATTTTAAAAAAATACAGATATTCTGTTTTTTGGTCACATCTTCTCCAAAACATTGGAATATAAAGCTACCAAAAAAATGTACCCCAAGATAGGTGCAGGCCACAAATTTTAGCTTAGGGGGGCAAGCACACAGCACTGGACCAAGAGTAGTGGCCCGTCCTTAACCTGTTTACCTCCACCTATGCTATAAAGGCGGCAGAGGTAACTGGGCTTTAAATTGTTAAAAGACGGCAGCTGGTTGTGTTTTCAGGTTGGGATTGTACATGCAAACTAATCCCGCTTCAGGCCTGTTCACACCTGCGTCAGTGTTTATGTTGAGGACTAGAACCACAAAATTACCGTCTGGTTTCCGTCATGGTGTCCGTGGTTATACCAAAAACAAAAGCGCAGCAGGCTGCGCTATGGTTTCCGGTATTTTCGTCCAGATCTGTCACAGAGCCTCCAACGCAGATGTGAATAGGCTCTTACCTGCATAGTTACTCAATACTTCCGCCACACAATGACCACATAGTGACTGAATAATATTACCATACTGTTACTGAATCAAAACCACTGAACAAAAACCAATATCACCACCTTATAGTGACCATATAGTCATAGATGCCGATCCTAAACAGGGGCTCTACAGACCATATAAGTGATTACAGTACAATGACATCCAGTGACCATATAGTGGTAGATACCAGTCCTACACAGGAACTCTACAGACCATATAAGAGATTACAGAACAGTGACATCCAGTGACCATATAGTGGTAAATACCAGTCCTACACAGGAGGGTTGTAGACCATATACAGCACAGAGACATCCAGTGACTCACAGGTGGCGTTGTAAAGGTTCTGCCAGGCACAGCTTCTTTATCAACACCCATAGGTAATCAGTCTGCACCTGCTTCTAGGTCTGTGAGACTGACTCCATCTTCCACCACTCAGGATGGCAGGCTTAGGAGTGGGAGAGCCTATCGCAGCCTGGCCAGACGGAGCTAGCTCCCGCCCTCTGTCTATTTATACCTGCCTTTCCTGTTCCTCCTTGCTTGTGAATCTTCTCTGTTGGTTTCCTGGCCCTGCTGCAGCTTCTTGTACTATTTATCCCTGCTTCGTATTGACCCTGGCTTACGGACTACTCTCCTGCTCTGCGTTTGGTACCTCGTGCTCTCCTGGTTTGACTCGGCTCGTTCACTACTCTCCTGCTCTGCGTTTGGTACCTCGTGCTCTCCTGGTTTGACTCGGCTTGTTCACTACTCTCCTGGTCTGCGTTTGGCACCTCATACTCTCCTGGTTTGACTCGGCTCGTTTACTACTCTTGTTGCTCACGGTGTTGCCTTGGGCAACTGCCCCGTTTCCCTTAGGTTCTGTGTTCCCTTGTCTGTTTGTCTGTCGTGCATTTATTGAGTGTCGGGACCGTCACCCAGTTGTACCCCTGTCGCCTAGGGCGGGTCGTTGCAAGTAGGTAGGGACTGAGTGGCGGGTAGATTAGGGCTCACTTGTCTGTTTCCCTACCCCCATCATTACATATTCACAAGTCTATATACCTAGTCTACCCTGGTCCCTGACACTACTATGGACCCCCTTGATACCCTGGCTCAGCAAATGCAGGGTCTCTCCCTACAGGTCCAGGCCCTGGCTCAGAGGGTCAACCAGCCTGATGCTACCATGGTAGTGCCCCTCACCTCACCTCTTGAACCCCACCTCAAGTTGCCTGACCGGTTCTCAGGGGACCGGAAGACTTTTCTCTCCTTTCGGGAGAGTTGTAGGCTCTATTTTGGCTTAAAGCCCCACTCCTCAGGTACTGAGAGCCAGCGGGTGGGTATAATTATGTCCCGGCTCCTGGAGGGGCCCCAAGAATGGGCCTTCTCCTTGGCTCCCGACGCCCCTGAACTTTCCTCTGTTGATCTTTTCTTTTCTGCTCTCAGACTCATTTATGACGAGACTGACAAGACTGCCTTTGCCGAGAGTCAGCTGGTGACCTTACGTCAGGGTAAGAGACCTGTTGAGGAGTATTGTTCTGACTTTAGGAAGTGGTGCGTAGCTTCTCGGTGGAATAACCCTGCCTTAAGGTGCCAGTTTAGGTTGGGCCTGTCGAACGCCCTGAAAGACCTGCTAGTTAGCTACCCCTCTTCTGACTACCTAGACCAGGTTATGGCTTTAGCGGTACGACTTGACCGACGTCTCAGGGAACGACGACTTGAACATCTTGGTGTTTTCTCCTCTGACTCCCCCATGATGCCTCCCGAGGTTCCGTTGCTTCGTTCTTCCACGGAAGACTCGGAGGTACCTATGCAACTCGGGGCCTCCGTGTCCCCCCCAACAACGTAGAGAGTTCCGCAGGTAGAATGGTCTCTGCTTCTACTGTGGGGATGACAAGCATCAAGTGAACAACTGTCCTGGCCGTAAGAATAAGCTCCTAAGTGATCATCGGGGAGGCCACTTGGGCGCACAGGTATTTCCCGTAAATATGAAACGTAATAAAATCTTGCTTCCCTTTCAGGTCTCTTTTGGTGGTAGATCTGCTACTGGCAGTGCCTTCGTGGATTCAGGGTCTTCTGCTAATATCATGTCTGTGGAATTTGCTATGTCTCTAGCTATGCCTTTGATTGATTTGCCTAAACCTGTCCCGGTAGTGGGTATCGACTCCACTCCTCTGGCTAATGGTTATTTTACACAGCATACCCCTGTTTTTGAACCCCTTGTTGGCTCCATGCATTTGGAGCAGTGCTCTGTACTGTTAATGCAGGGATTATCGTACGATTTGGTTTTAGGCCTTCCCTGGTTGCAGTTGCATAATCCCACGTTTGACTGGAATACTGGGGATCTTACCAAATGGGGTAATGAATGCTTGACGTCATGTTTTTCTGTCAATTCTATTTTCTCCCCCTGAGGAGGTGAACACGCTACCTGAGTTTGTTCAGGACTTCGCTGATGTTTTCTCTAAGGAGGCCTCCGAAGTGTTACCCCCTCATAGAGAATACGATTGCGCTATCGATTTGGTACCAGGAGCTAAGCTCCCTAAGGGTAGGATATTTAATCTCTCTTGTCCCGAACGTGAAGCCATGAGAAAGTATATCCAGGAATGCCTGGCCAAGGGTTACATTCGCCCCTCTACTTCTCCGGTAGGTGCTGGCTTCTTCTTCGTTGGGAAGAAGGATGGTGGTCTTAGGCCATGCATTGACAACCGAAACTTGAATAAGGTCACTGTGAGGAACCAGTATCCCCTTCCTTTGATTCCTGATCTCTTTAATCAGGTTCACGGGGCCCAATGGTTCTCTAAGTTTGATCTACGGGGGGCTTATAACCTTATCCGCATCAAAGAGGAGGATGAGTGGAAGACTGCGTTTAACACGCCCGAAGGTCATTTCGAATACCTCGTCATGCCCTTTGGGTTGTGTAATGCTCCCGTGGTCTTCCAGAATTTCATAAATGAGATTTTAAGAGACTATCTGGGGGTATTTCTTGTAGTGTACCTTGATGACATACTTGTGTTTTCCAAGGACTGGTCCTCCCACATTGAGCATGTCAGGAAGGTGCTCCAGGTCCTTCGGGAAAACAAACTGTTTGCGAAGACCGAAAAATGTGTGTTTGGGGTGCAGGAGATACCATTTTGGGGTCAAATCCTCACTCCTCATGAATTCCGCATGGACCCCGCCAAGGTCCAGGCTGTGGCGGAATGGGTCCAACCTGCCTCCCTGAAGGCGTTACAGTGCTTCTTGGGGTTCGCTAATTATTACCGGAGATTTATTGCTAACTTCTCGGTCATCGCTAAGCCTCTTACGGATCTCACTCGCAAAGGTGCTGATCTCCTCCACTGGCCTCCTGAAGCTGTCCAGGCTTTTGAGGTCCTTAAGAAGTGCTTTATCTCGGCCCCGGTGCTGGTTCAGCCCAACCAAATGGAGCCATTTATCGTGGAAGTTGACGCATCCGAGGTGGGAGTGGGGGCTGTCTTTTCCCAGGGTACCAGGTCCCTCACCCATCTCCGTCCCTGTGCCTACTTCTCCAGGAAGTTTTCGCCCACTGAGAGTAACTATGATATTGGAAACCGCGAACTCTTAGCCATTAAATGGGCATTTGAAGAGTGGCGCCACTTCCTGGAGGGGGCTAGGCACCAGGTAACGGTCCTTACCGACCACAAGAATCTGGTGTTCCTAGAATCTGCCCGGAGGCTAAACCCGAGACAAGCTCGATGGGCGCTATTTTTTACCAGATTCAACTTTTTGGTTACCTATAGGGCTGGGTCTAAAAATATTAAGGCCGATGCACTGTCGCGTAGCTTCATGGCCAGCCCCCCTTCGGAGGAAGATCCTGCTTGTATTCTGCCTCCTGGTATAATCATTTCTTCTATTGATTCTGATTTAGTCTCAGAAATCGCGGCTGATCAAGGTTCAGCTCCCGGGAACCTTCCTGAGGACAAGCTGTTTGTTCCCCTGCAATTTCGGCTAAGCGTACTTAGGGAAAACTATGACTCCGCACTATCTGGTCATCCAGGCGTCCTGGGTACCAAACACCTCATTGCCAGAAACTATTGGTGGCCTGGGTTGCCTAAAGACGTTAAGGCCTATGTCGCCTCTTGTGAGGTTTGTGCTAGGTCCAAGACTCCCAGGTTCCGACCAGCGGGCTTACTACGTTCTTTGCCCATTCCCCAGAGACCTTGGACCCATATCTCCATGGATTTTATCACCGATTTGCCTCCATCTCAAGGCAAGTCGGTGGTGTGGGTTGTAGTAGACCGCTTTAGTAAGATGTGCCACTTTGTGCCCCTCAAGAACCTACCCAATGCCAAGACGTTAGCTACCTTGTTTGTCAAAAACATCCTGCGTCTCCATGGGGTCCCTGTCAATATTGTTTCGGACAGAGGGGTACAATTTGTTTCATTGTTTTGGAGAGCCTTCTGTAAAAATTTGGAGATTGATCTGTCCTTCTCCTCTGCCTTCCATCCTGAAACTAATGGCCAAACTGAGAGGACTAATCAATCTCTAGAACAATATTTAAGGTGTTTTATCTCTAACTGTCAATATGATTGGGTCTCATTCATTCCCCTCGCCGAATTTTCCCTCAATAACCGGGTAAGTAACTCGTCAGGGGTCTCCCCCTTTTTCTGTAATTTTGGGTTTAATCCACGGTTCTCCTCCGTTTCACCTGGTAGTTCCAACAATCCCGAGGTAGAGGTCGTTCATCGGGTACTGTGCACAGTCTGGGCCCAGGTTCAGAAGAACCTAGTGGCGTCCCAGAGCGTACAAAAAACTCAGGCTGATAGAAGACGTTCTGCTAACCCCTTGTTTATGGTCGGGGATCTGGTATGGTTATCGTCTAGGAACTTGCGCCTTAAGGTCCCGTCCAAGAAATTTGCTCCCCGGTTTATTGGGCCGTATAAGGTCATTGAAGTCCTCAATCCTGTCTCCTTCCGACTGGAGTTGCCCCCATCTTTTCGAATACACGACGTGTTTCATGCCTCCCTCCTTAAACGCTGCTCCCCGTCCTTAGCTCCCTCGAGGAGACATCCTGTTCCCGTTCTCACCCCTGAGGGGGTGGAATTCGAGGTGGCCAAGATTGTGGACAGCAAGATGGTCCAAGGCTCCCTCCAGTACCTGGTCCATTGGAGAGGATACGGGCCTGAGGAGAGGACTTGGGTACCCGCCCGGGATGTTCACACTGGGGTATTGGTCAGGAAGTTCCACCTTCATTTCCCCAATAAACCAGGTCCACTTAGAAAGGGTCCGGTGGCCCCTCATAAAAGGGGGGTACTGTAAAAGATCTGCCAGGCACAGCGGGGTTAACGCCCATAGGTAATCAGTCGGCACCTGAGTCTATGCCTCTGAGTCTGACTCCAGCTTCCACCACTCAGGCTGGCAGGCTTAGGAGTGGGAGAGCCTATCGCTGCCTGGCCAGACTCAGCTAGCTCCCGCCCTCTGTCTATTTATACCTGCCTTTCCTGTTCCTCCAGTGCTTGTGATTCTTCTCGTGTGGTTTCCTGGCCCAGCTACAGCTCCTGACTTTTTGATCCTGCTCCATACTGACCCTGGCTTACTGACTACTCTTCTGCTCTGCGTTTGGTACCTCGTACACTCCTGGTTTTACTCGGCTCGTTCACCTCTCTTGTTGCTCACGGTGTTGCCGTGGGCAACTGCCCCATTTCCCTTAGCTTTGTGTACCCTTGTCTGTTTGTCCGTGGGGACCGCCGCCCAGTTGTACCCCGTCGCCTAGGGCGGGTCGTTGCAAGTAGGCAGGGACAGAGTGGCGGGTAGATTAGAGCTCACTTGTCCGTTTCCCTACCCCTATCATTACAGCAGCCTCCTGAATACAGCTGGGGTCGAAAAACATTCCGACCCCAGCTGTTTAACCCTTTGATCGCTGGGGCATGAACAAAGGGGACTCCCCTCTGCGATTGAAGACTGCGTAATCCGTCTGCAGTCAGCCGTGGGGACCTACAGAGGACCCCACGGCGGTCTGTTCAGTTTGCCTGCTGTTGTGGCACATTATGTGATGCCCTAACAGCAGCCTGTGTCATAGTGACACCGAAGATCATGTATTAGCATATAAGAGTATGCTAATACATTATAAGTGAATAATATAAATAAAGTTATCCCTTAATGGGATTAAAACAAAATATTTAACAAAAAATAAACATATTAAAAAATCTCAAAAAAAAGTCATTATTTTGCCTAAAATAAATGTTATTGCCCATACATAACATAAAAACAAAAAATCCTACCCTTATTCGGTATCTACACGACCATAAAAACTTGAAGAATTAATTTAACAGGTTATTTAGCGTGAAACATGAACGGGATAAAAAATAAACAAAAAAGACAATGCCGAAAATCAATTTTTTCCTACATTCACGCCGTAAAAATAAATTATAGAACTTACACAGTGATTGTTTTTTACCCCCAAACTGCGCAGAAAAAAACAAAAACAATTTCCCGCATAAAACAAGGCCTCCTACAGCCACGTCAATGAAAAAATATAAAAGAGTTATGGCTGCTGAAAAGCAGAGAGGCAAAGACGGAAAAATTTAGCTGGTCATTAAGGCCTTTTCAGGCCCGGGTATTGAGGGGTTAATAGGTCCACTATCTGATGATTTCATCATCTGTAAACTGCTATGTTTCTCACCAGAGAAGTGGATCCTCAAATCAGTTTGGACCTGGCAAAACTAGGGTGCAGAGTCCAAGGTATCCTCCTGTCCCTACACCCTTAACCCCCACAAGGAGATATAGACCTTCATGGTCGGGATCCCAGTTTGCGATACCGAGAATAGTCACCGATTGGCGGCAGGAGCAATGATACAACTTTAGCCTATTTAGGAAGGGGTCATAGCCAGGGGTCATCACCAGGATAGTGGTCAGAATACGACAACCAGAGAATGAGACAGAGACATAGTTAGAGTACAGGCCAAAGGTTAAAATCAGGAGTAGAATAACCGGTACCAGGTGACAAATCCATGGGATGACACAGAAGCGAAATCCGGAAAGCCAAGGTCAGGATCAGAGTCAATAGCAAAGGATATACGTTAATAGAGAATCTGAGACGTCACCGGTGAGTCACTTAATGTAAATGTTTATTCTGCCTCTAATCAGCACTGTAGTCACTGTATGATCTGCAGCGAGATGATGGGTGGTATGATTATGATAGGATTTATTTTTTGTGAAACGGCATCTCCCAGCATATCCTTATCATTGTTTGGGCCATGCTGGGAGCTGTAGTTTTACGCCGTACACACCTATACGGCAGGAGTTGCACTAAATTGAGCTGTATTTGTGCTGGTGTTGTATATATGTAGTGAGCTTGGTTCTGGTGTTGTGTATAGAACCATATTGCTTGCAAAATGTACAAATGTTTTTATGCTCGCGTTACATAAAAATAAATGACACGTCGATTGGTAGAGAAAACAAACACGGTGAGGGGGAAGGAGATGTCGGGAAAGAGGCTGGTGGGGGGGGGGGGCGCCAAACTGAATCTTTGCCCCGGGTGCTGGAGAACCTAGCTACGCCTCTGCATTATCTGTAAACTGCTATGTTTCTCCCCGGAGAAGTGGATCCTCTAATCAGTTTGGACATGGCAAAACTAGGGTGCAGAGTCCAAAGAATCTTCCTGTTCCTACACGCTTAACCCCCACAAGGAGATATAGACCTTCATGGTCGGGATCCCAGTTTGCGATACCGAGAATAGTCACCGATTGGCGGCAGGAGCAATGATACAACTTTAGCCTATTTAGCCTATTTAGGAAGGGATAGCGGTCAGAATGCGACAACCAGAGAATGAGACAGAGACATAGTTAGAGTACAGGCCAAAGGTTAAAATCAGGAGGAGAATAACCGGTACCAGGTAACAAATCCAAGGGATGACACAGAAGCGAAGGCCAAGGTCAGCATCAGAGTCAATAGCAAAGGATATACGTTAAAAAAAAGACAAGGCTTTGAGGCTAGAGTCCGCTTTAAATAAGCTACCAGAGTGATGTCATCTAGGAGGGTTCGGTTGCCATGGCCCGCCAGAACTGCCAGCAGGAGGCATCGCCGGAGGGGGGAGAAGTCATTCAGTTTGCAAGGTAACTTGATGCAGCCTGTGGCTAGAGCCACGGCTGCCACTGGGGACCCGCTGCTGGAACAGGGTAAGGCCTCATGCACACGAACGTATTTTTTTACATCCAGGGAGGCCGTACTGGAGGAAGAAGTAGGGAGTTCTGGGTAAGTATGAACTTCTATTTTTTTTACATGTTGATCTATATTGTGATCGGAATTCACTGTCCAGGGTGCTGAAAGAGTTACTGCCGATCGTTTAACTCTTTCAGCACCCTGGACAGTGACTATCCCCTGACGTCGCCTAGCAACGCTCCCGTAATTACAGGTGCACACACGTAGTCACCAGTATTTACGGAAGCCCCATAGGCTTCTATGGGCCTGCCCGTGCAATTATTACGGCCTGAAATAGGACATATAAATAACATATCTATATATAGCAGGTGGGTATTACCCCTAGGTAGTCACTCAGGTTATTTTTAAGATCACAACTGGATATCTGCTTTTACCATATTGATCTAGAATGAGATGCGGTGAAACCAAACCTTTTTCTATTGATTACATGAATCCTTACATATGATATAGGGCTTTTCAGACCTTCATATTACAGCTCCATGTGGGGTCAGACGCCGATCAGCCAGAACATTAAAACCACCTGCCTAATATTTTGTAGTTAATCTCATACTGTCAAAGCATGTCATGCATGGACACCAAAAAGACATCTGAAGGCGTCCTGTAGTATCTGGCAGCAAGACGTAAGATACACTATATGGACAAAAGTATTGGGACACACCTCTTATTAATTAAATTTAAGTTGGTCCCATTGCTACAAGTGTATAAAATCCAGCACTCGCCATGGAGTCGCCTTTACAGCCATTTGTGATAGAACGGGTCGTTGTAAAGACATCACTGAATCCCTGCGCGGTCCTGTAATAGGATGTCACCGATGTAACGAGTCAGTTCATGAAATTTCATCCGTCCAAGTTATTCTACCATCACCTGGGAGCGATATTATTGTAAAGTGGAAGCGTATAGGAACCACAGCAACTCAGCCACGAAGTGGGGACCACGTAAAGTTACAGAGCCGAGGGCTGAGGCACATAGTGCATAAAAGTCACCAACGCTCTGATGACTCAATAACTGCAGAGCTCCAAACCTCCTCTGGCATTAATATCCACACAAAAACTGCCCCGGGAGCTTCATGGCACGGGGGCCGAGCAGCTGTATGCCAGTCTTACATCACCAAGCACATGCCAAGCGTCAGATGGAGTGGTGTAAAGCCGCCGCCACTGGACTCTGGAGCGGTGGAAACGTGTTCTGTGGAGTGATGGATCACGATTCTCTATCTGGAGTCTGATGGACGAGTCTGGGTTTGGTTAATGCCAGGAGAACGTTACCCACCTGTCTGCATTGTGCCAGATGTAATGTTTGGTGGAAGAGGATAATGCTATGGGGATGTTTTTCAGGTGTCGGCCTCTTCGTTTCTGTGAAAGGAAATCTTAATCCTTCAGCACACAAGACATTTATGATAATTGTAGCTTCCAACTTTGTTGGAAAAGATTATTAAAGAGAAGGCTTAAGGCCCCAGGCATTTTGCATCTACAGGCTCCTATGTCCCATACAAATTTACTTCTTTTTTTTCTGCAGAGTTTACTAAAGGAACCTTCTATTGACTGTAACCCTGGGTGGTCCGCTAATTTATTGCAGACCCAAATCAGGCCACTTTAAAGCCCCTTTAAATTGTACCTCTAGTTATACTGACTCATGTACTGACTGCAGGTGACCGTGGGTAGTTTTAGCAGCTGGATATCCAGGGGATATATTTACAAAGGGGGCTGTTTTGTTGAATTACCCTTAAAGTGGTTGTCCACTACCAGACAGCCTATCCAATGGATAGGTCATCAGTATATGATCTGTGGGGGTCTGACACCCAGACGCCGCACCGATCAGCTTCTCCGACTGCCTGCGGGCACCGGACGTCCATGCCGGAAGCAGATGGCTCCGGTCACGAAATAGCGGCCGATTCAAGTGAATAGGAGCAGAGCTGCAGCTCGGCCCCTATGCAATGTATGGAGCCAACTGCTTCCAGCCCCGTACATTGCATACTGTGCAATGACATCTGATGCCTGCAGGCAGACTGAGCAGCTGATCGGTCCGGGGCCCAGGTGTCAGACCCCCACAGATCATATACTGATGACCTATCCGGTGGATAGGTCATCAGTTGTCCGGTAGTGGACAACCCCTTTAATGTAATTAAATTCTAGCTGCCTAAAGTCACCACTAGAGGGAGCATATTTTGCACTTATTTATATGGAGGTGTGTAAAGGATCTGCCAGGCACAGCTTCGGGGTTAACTCCCATAATTAATCAGTCAGCACCTGAATCTACATCCCTGAGACTGACTCCAGCTTCCACCACTCAGGCTGGCAGGCTTAGGAGTGGGAGAGCCTATCGCAACCTGGCCAGACTCAGCTAGCTCCCGCCCTCGGTCTATTTAAGCCTGCCCTTCCTGTCCCTCGGTGCTTGTAACTCTTTTCGTGTGGTTTCCTGGCCCAGCTACAGCTCCTTCTATTTTGATCCTGCTCCATACAGACCCTGGCTTACTGACTACTCTTCTGCTCTTCGTTTGGTACCTCGCACACTCCTGGCTTGACTCGGCTCGTTCACCACCCTGGTTGCTCACGGTGTTGCCGTGGGCAACTGCCCCTTTCCCTTGCTTGTATTTCCTTGTATGTTTGTCGTGTTTGTCGTGCACTTACTGAGCGCAGGGACCGCCGCCCAGTTGTACCCCGTCGCCTAGGGCGGGTCGTTGCAAGTAGGCAGGGACAGAGTGGCGGGTAGACTAGGGCTCACTTGTCCGTTTCCCTACCCCCCGTCATTACAAGGTGTATACATTTGTATATGGTAAGACCCTAGTGGTGGCTGAAGAATTGCATTATTGACCTCTAGAACTATATGTATGGAGCTCTGTATAAAAAAAAACAAAGCTGCATCCTCTATAAACATATTTTATTTCATAATTCTTTATAGAAGTTTGATGCCCTAAAAATTAAATGTTTAAAGCTAAAACTAGAACTAATGAATATTAGGATTATAATAAATATGCAGATATTTTGAGTTTAAAGGCTATGTACACCTTCACCATCATTTTTTGTATTGTCCCAAAGCATCTAAAATGTAAAGTGAAGCAAATTTGCAAATAGTCCTGATTCAAAATTTTGTTTTATGTCAGGCATGTGTCTCCATGGTAACAGACTACAAGTAAACCCTATGTAGTCTGATCTCGCAGCTATGCTATCTAACATCTGTCCCCAACCTATTGCTAGCCTACCACAGGCAACTTTTCTTTATTCATTACGGGGGGGAAAAGAGCAAGCTGTCTCTATAGAACCACCTATAGGTGACTACCCAGTAAGTCAATGTCTAACCAAGGAGTATCTGTACCTTCCCAGATCTGCATTAAAGGAATCTCACACAATTGTGCTGTCTAAAATAGGGTATCTCTAGTTTGGCTATTAACCCAAATCTTGTTTCAAGTCTCTAGAAAGTTTCGGGCATTAGGTTACAGAATAGTCACCTATAGGTGGCACTAGACAGACAGTTTTCCTCCTTCTGGAGTACCGGTATTTTGTATACATTTTCCCAGGTAACATTGCCTTTAAGACTCCCTGCCAGCAAGAAGAATCAGCACTTTCCAAGAGAAAAAAAAGGAGAAGACTCAAAGTTATGTTTATAAATTTTTATTTATTTCCTACCATTATTACCCTATAATTATTAATATAATATTACTAGGATTATATTACTGCTATCATTATTACCCTAACACTATGAGATCCCTATTCCTAAAGCTGTTGATCCAGAAGAAGGCGAAAAACCCTGGACAATTTGAGCCAATTCATGTCACAGGGGGAAAATTCCTTCTTGACCCCGGGAAAAGGCGATCAGTCCGAGAACCCTGGATCAAAGCTGCTAATTCCTATTACAGTTTACTAATTATTACAGTTAATTAACCTAAATTATAATGAAATTTAATTATTATATTGTTAGTATTACTTTGGTGTTGTTAATAATAATAATATAATGATACTACTATTGCTATCACTAATATCTAAGTCCCTATTCCTAAAGCTGTTGATCCAGAAGAAGGCGAAAACCCTGGACACATTCAGCCAATTCGTGCCACAGGGGGAAAATTCCTTCTTGACCCCGGCAAAAGGCGATCAGTTCGAGGACCCTGGATCAAACTCGCTGCTAAATATTATAGTTTACTTTATTTTATAGTTAATTTCCCTAAATATGTTATTATTATATTAATTTGTTATTATTAGATTATTATTATTATTATTACTATTATTATTATTATTATAGTGATATTTCCATTACACATTTTTTAATAAGACTATACTATAATTATTAGTTTATTGAGACTATTCTATTTTTTATATCATCTTATTACTACTATATAACTACTAATATTACTAACATTTTTATTGTTATTTTCTTATTTATATTTATTATATCCCTAATCCTAAGCTGTTGATCCAGAAGAAGGCGAAAAACCCTGGACAATTTGAGCCAATTCATGCCACAAGGGGAAAATTCCTTCTTGACCCCGGGAAAAGGCGATCAGCCCGAGAACCCTGGATCAAAGCTGCTGCTATTATTATATAATTATTTTTGTTATTACTCTCTTATTAGTATACTATTTCTAATATTACTGCACTCTTGCTACCAATATTAATATGACTGACCTTTTTAATCTAACAATTATTAATATTATTATTATCATATTATTAATATTACTGTTGTTGCTGTTGATGTAATAACAGTTAAGATGTTTCCATACAAGTCTTCATCTTCTCATTGGTCTGACGAGGATGGTCCAGATGATGTTCCTCTTCCCTCTGATGTTCTTCATCATATCATGGAGGAAGGAATGCTGGCGGATTTCCTTTCTTCTTCCTGTCTGACACTGAATTCTTCTCATCGCCATGCTGACTTCTTCCTTGGTTTCTTCTTGCTCTTTAACCGTTTTCTCTTCCTCCTCCTCCTCTTTCTCTTCAACCACACTCTCTTCTTCTTCATCCTCGTTGTCTGATTTCTCATCAACCTCCATGTCTTCCACTTCATTGTCTACCTCCTCCTTGTCTTCCTCCTCCATGTCTTCCACTTCATTGTCTTCCTCCTCCTTGTCTTCCTCCTCATGGTCTTCTTGCACTTGTTCCTCCTCGCGCTCTTCTGCCTCTCCTTCCTCCTTCTTGACCTCCTCTTCCTTCAGATCCTCACACAGATGGCTTGATGTAGGTTTGGGCTCTTCTTCATCCCACGGCCATGGCAGATATTTCCTCTGAGCTTCGCGGTTCGTTGGCATGAGGCGCTAAGAAGATAAAATATTCAGTCAATTGTCTATTGAAACGTTCCAATAACATTTTTCCATCTATAGAAAGAACATGGATAAATCTGTTATAGAGAGACCATAATAACCAGTATGATCACTGACCTCCATCTTGAAGATTGGGGATGGTAAGAATTTCGTGCAGTAGATCAGGCGCTGTAGATCTCTCTCCTCCGTGGTGCTGGGGTAAGCTGAAGAGAGAAACAACCAGATAATGGGATCAGTCATAAAACGACACCATTAACCATAAGATAACATTACAAAAATATTCCTTTAATCTGTCATCAATGGAACATGACAGGTGCTTTATTTTAAAATATTCTGGATTATTGGACGGGCATAGAAAAGTAGAGAAATCTTAGTTTCAATCTTCAATTTCCTTACTGGTTCTCTCTGCGCAGTCTTCCACATTATAGTACAGTTCTGTGCTAAATGACCACATTTTCGGGATTATCAGATACAAAGGAATTTTACTGTATTTTGAGATCATCTATTAATCACTTTCTTGTGGTAAAGTCTAATTATTTAAAAAAAACCTCACTTATGAAGGGTCTAAGTCCAAAAGCCGATTCCTGCTGCCGATAGATGTCCTAAAGAGAAGAGAATCCAGTAAGTGACCACTTATCCCTCCTCAGGAATGGACAGAAGGACAAGGGGTCAGTTTTACAAAAGAGCAGCCGGTGATTTGTGGACTTGTTACCTGTCCGGGGCTCGTACTCAATAAGCCGCTACTTGTCTGAGTGGACAGCCGGCCACATGGACCTCTCCTGCTGGATCCAAGTCTCCTGCTACATGTCCATCACAGGGAAGGAAAAAACAAGACAATGAAGCCACTGACCTCCAGAGATCTGCTGCCCGCTGCCATCCTGTACCCGTCCTGAACTGTAGAATTCAAATCACAATCTGAAACACAAAAAAGAGATGTCGTCCCCGATCTGATAAAGACCCAAAATCCTGCAACTTTCCACATGTATTAATAGTGAATGTCCAAAAATATATATATATTTTTTTTAATCTAAAACGATACAAAATTCTGAGTTGAATAATTAATTGTTTGGGACGCCAATTGCATACGGTACCTTCAAGTTTGTGGCCTGTGATTGGTGCCTCATGTCACATGATCTATGACCCATAAGGAATAGCAGTGCACAAGTACAGACCGCGCAGTGCCATAATCTGGGCAGTGCAGCGCTTGGCGGTCCTATAGCTCCCATAGATCTTGTATGAGGTGTCAGTGTGCGGCTGCATCTTTTCTAACAATCTCCTCCACACTGCGGTCGTCCGGTTGTGGAGGAGAGCAGGGGCGCAGCTATAGGGGTGCAGAGGTAGCAGTAGTACCCAGACCCTGATGCCTGAGGGGACCAGAGGCTAAAAAAGAAGACACCAGTATGACAAACATCACATAGTAGATGGGGGCCCTGTTATAAATATCACACTGGGCCCCAGGAGTTTCACAATATGCCTCTGGAGAAACGGATACTGGGGACCCCAGTACTATTGATCGTGGGGGTCCCGGCAGTGATTAAACATGTATAGCCCCTCCGGTGTATAGGTGAGAAATGTTTCTGGTGGGAGAATCTCTTCATCATGTGCGATCATCGTTTTCTGCGCTGTTTATTTCTTACATCTTGACATTATAGAACATTTATCTCTGGAAATCTTCATGTAACATTCTCCACGGTGGATTTTACTGTATTTTGGGCTTTGTACTCTCATATATATATATACAGACAGTGATAATACATTGGAGTGTGGCCTGTACTGGTATTTGTAGCCGTATAGGAGGAGGAATATAGGTAATACTGGACACAAATACATATGCTATATGGGATTTCATTGCTGCCCTATAAAGATATATGTATAATATTTTGTCTATGTTAATTCCATTCACAAGTACAGAATACACCCCAAAACATCAACCAAAGAGTCCCCATTTACAGCGTCATAAGAGTGACCCTATAAACAGTTCCAGCAGACCGCCCTCATTAAAAATAATGGCAGCAATGCCCCCACATAATGCCAGCAGAGTGTCCCTAATAAACATTACTACTGGCAGCAGAGAGTCCCTAATAAACATTACTGGCAGCAGAGAGTCCCTAATAAACATTACTGGCAGCAGAGAATCCCTAATAAACATTACTGGCAGCAGAGAGCCCCTAATAAATATTACTGGCAGCAGAGAGTCCCTAAGAAATATTACTGGCAGCAGAGAATCCCTAATAAACATTACTGGCAGCAGAGAGTCCTTAATAAACATTACTGGCAGCAGAGTACCTAATAAATATTACTGGCAGCAGAGAGTCCCTAATAAACATTACTGGCAGCAGAGAATCCCTAATAAACATTACTGGCAGCAGAGAGTCCCTAATAAACATTACTGACAGCAGAGAGTCCCTAATAAATATTACTGGCAGCAGAGAGTCCCTAATAAACATTACTGGCAGCAGAGCGTCCCTTATAAACATTACTGACAGCAGAGAGTCCCTAATAAATATTACTGGCAGCAGAGGGTCCCTAATAAATATTACTGGCAGCAGAGGGTCCCTAATAAATATTACTGGCAGCAGAGAGTCCCTAATAAACATTACTGGCAGCAGAGAATCCCTAATAAACATTACTGGCAGCAGAGAGTCCCTAAGAAACATTACTGGCAGCAGAGAATCCCTAATAAACATTACTGGCAGCAGAGAGTCCCTAATAAACATTACTGGCAGCAGAGGGTCCCTAATAAACATTACTGGCAGCAGAGGGTCCCTAATAAACATTACTGGCAGCAGAGAGTCCCTAATAAACATTACTGGCTGCAGAGGGTCCCTAATAAATATTACTGGCAGCAGAGAGCCCCTAATAAACATTACTGGCAGCAGAGAGTCCCTAATAAATATTACTGACAGCAGAGAGTCCCTAATAAACATTACTGGCAGCAGAGAGTCCCTAATAAACATTACTGACATCAGAGAGTCCCTAATAAATATTACTGGCAGAAGAGAGTCCCTAATAAACATTTCTGGTAGCAGAGAGTCCCTAATAAACATTACTGGCAGCAGAGCGTCCCTAATAAACTTTACTGACAGCAGAGAGTCCCTAATAAATATTACTGGTAGCAGAGAGTCCCTAATAAACATTAATGGCAGCAGAGAGTCCCTAATAAACATTACTGGCAGCAGAGGGTCCGTATTAAACATTACTGACAGCAGAGAGTCTCTAATAAATATTACTGGCAGCAGAGGGTCCCTAATAAATATTACTGGCAGCAGAGGGTCCCTAATAAATATTACTGGAAGCAGAGAGTCCCTAATAAACATTACTGGCAGCAGAGAGTACATAATAAACATTACTGGCAGCAGAGAGTCCCTAATAAACATTACTGGTAGCAGAAAGTCCCTAATAAACATTACTGGCAGCAGAGAGTCCCTAACAAACATTACTGGCAGCAGAAAGTCCCTAATAAACATTACTGGCAGTAGAGGGTCCCTAATAAACATTACTGACAGCAGAGAGTCCATAATAAACATTACTGGCAGCAGAGAGTCCCTAATAAACATTACTGACAGCAGAGAGTCCCTAATAAATATTATTGGCAGCAGAGAGTCCCTAATAAACATTACTGGCAGCATAGAGTCCCTTATAAACATTACTAGCAGCAGAGTCCCTAATAAACATTACTGGCAGCAGAGGGTCCCTTATAAACATTACTGGCAGCAGAGTACCTAATAAATATTACTGGCAGCAGAGAGTCCCTAATAAACATTACTGGCAGCAGAGAATCCCTAATAAACATTACTGGCAGCAGAGAGTCCCTAATAAACATTACTGACAGCAGAGAGTCCCTAATAAATATTACTGGCAGCAGAGAGTCCCTAATAAACATTACTGGCAGCAGAGCGTCCCTTATAAACATTACTGACAGCAGAGAGTCCCTAATAAATATTACTGGCAGCAGAGGGTCCCTAATAAATATTACTGGCAGCAGAGGGTCCCTAATAAATATTACTGGCAGCAGAGAGTCCCTAATAAACATTACTGGCAGCAGAGAATCCCTAATAAACATTACTGGCAGCAGAGAGTCCCTAAGAAACATTACTGGCAGCAGAGAATCCCTAATAAACATTACTGGCAGCAGAGAGTCCCTAATAAACATTACTGGCAGCAGAGGGTCCCTAATAAACATTACTGGCAGCAGAGGGTCCCTAATAAACATTACTGGCAGCAGAGAGTCCCTAATAAACATTACTGGCTGCAGAGGGTCCCTAATAAATATTACTGGCAGCAGAGAGCCCCTAATAAACATTACTGGCAGCAGAGAGTCCCTAATAAATATTACTGACAGCAGAGAGTCCCTAATAAACATTACTGGCAGCAGAGAGTCCCTAATAAACATTACTGACATCAGAGAGTCCCTAATAAATATTACTGGCAGAAGAGAGTCCCTAATAAACATTTCTGGTAGCAGAGAGTCCCTAATAAACATTACTGGCAGCAGAGCGTCCCTAATAAACTTTACTGACAGCAGAGAGTCCCTAATAAATATTACTGGTAGCAGAGAGTCCCTAATAAACATTAATGGCAGCAGAGAGTCCCTAATAAACATTACTGGCAGCAGAGGGTCCGTATTAAACATTACTGACAGCAGAGAGTCTCTAATAAATATTACTGGCAGCAGAGGGTCCCTAATAAATATTACTGGCAGCAGAGGGTCCCTAATAAATATTACTGGAAGCAGAGAGTCCCTAATAAACATTACTGGCAGCAGAGAGTACATAATAAACATTACTGGCAGCAGAGAGTCCCTAATAAACATTACTGGTAGCAGAAAGTCCCTAATAAACATTACTGGCAGCAGAGAGTCCCTAACAAACATTACTGGCAGCAGAAAGTCCCTAATAAACATTACTGGCAGTAGAGGGTCCCTAATAAACATTACTGACAGCAGAGAGTCCATAATAAACATTACTGGCAGCAGAGAGTCCCTAATAAACATTACTGACAGCAGAGAGTCCCTAATAAATATTATTGGCAGCAGAGAGTCCCTAATAAACATTACTGGCAGCATAGAGTCCCTTATAAACATTACTAGCAGCAGAGTCCCTAATAAACATTACTGGCAGCAGAGGGTCCCTTATAAACATTACTGGCAGCAGAGAGTCCCTAATAAACGTTACTGGCAGCAGAGGGTCCCTAATAAACATTACTGGCAGCAGAGAGTCCCTAATAAACATTACTGACAGCAGAGAGTCCCTAATAAACATTACTGGCAGCAGAGGGTCCCTAATAAACATTACTGGCAGCAGAGAGTCCATAATAAACATTACTGGCAGCAGAGGGGCCCTAATAAACATTACTGGCAGCAGAGGGTCCTATATAACCAGTTCCAGCAGACGCTTCCCATCACACAGCCATAGAATAAATGATAAAATGCTGGTTGCCTGCGGCCACCACTAGGGGGAGCTCACAATTTCCATTTTTATACAGGTTATATAGAAGTTATTGGGGGTAATATAAATACAATGTGACAGCTCCCCCTCGTGGTGGTTTCCAGCACACTTTGTGGGGGACTTGTCTGCTGTGTCAGGAGATCTCCCCTATTTCTGGAAACTCACAGACAATCCGGGATTTGGGGTAAATGATAAATTCCTAATAACATGAATGAAGCATCATGGGAGATGAGATAAATGGGGGTCAGTTATATCACATTATGGGGGAACTCACCGACGTCCAACTTCACTCGCCGTTGTCCTGTAACACACTGAGGACCACTGAGCGGTTGTTGTTTCAAATCCAGCGATCCCATTGGCTGCTGCTCAGTGATGTATGTAACAGTAAATTTAAAGGGACATGACTCTTATTTCACGAGACTGCATTTATGATATGTTTGCTGTAATTCTGCTTATAACATGAAGCTGTGGAGATAATCTGCAGGGACGGGTTATATTTCTCTTAATATTGGGATTGGGATTAGAGTTTATATCATTTTCTATCCTGTATCAGGACACTTCTTTTATAATTTGACATATTATTAACTATCAATGTGCCATGAAGGATCTGATATCAGAAATCACAGTTGTTTAATGGACGTTGCAGTTTAACCCCTTCCTGAGCAGGTTATTTGGGGTGATCAGATCTCGGGGTTTCCATCTCTTTATCATTCCAGTGTTTGGTTTATTTCTATCATTTTATTGTAAATGATAATGGAAGTCGGATGACGGCAAATAAGCAGCGAGACCCTCTGTGCTAAGTGGTCAGGGGTGTCATGGTCTCATCCAGCATCAGAAGGGGGCGCTGTTTTTCTCTTTGCTATGAGGCCCCATAAATTCTTACAGAAACATTTGTGCTGTCGATCAGAGAGATTTACCATTCAGGAACATAATAAATCTGGGTGACAAGTCCTATGTGCGCTGTAATGGCAGCTGTACTGGTTGTCACCCAGCTTTCCCAGTCTCCTGAATGACAAGTCTGCCTAATTATACAGTGACCCTGCCCCTGCTGTTATACTGCTGCATTATTAGGTAGGTTTACCCTTCAGGGGTCTAGGCAAGTTGGGTAACAACCCTTATGGAGGCCGTCGTTCTCTCCCAGCTTTTCCAGAAACAGAAAAAAACAAAAACATAAGGCCTCGAGCCGCCCACAAATCGCGGCCGTGCACATGGCCACGGCCATTATTTTCTATGAGCCTGGACCGCAGAAGACGGCCGTAATAAGACATGCCCGTTCTTTCTGCGGTCCGGGCTCCTGGGCCATGTACGGACCGTGGAAACTATGGTTGTGTGCATGGCCCCATAGCAATGAATAGGGCCGCAATTCTCCCGTGGATTTTCAGGGGAACTGCGGCCGCAAAAGCACGTTCGTGTGCATGGGGCCTAAGGAAAGCAGAGAGAACGGGCAAGCCTTATTACGGCCTGTTCTGCGGTCTGGGCTCATTAAAAATAATGGCCGCGGCCATGTTCACGGCCCGCGATATGCGGGCGGCTCGCAGCTGTCACTCCGTGGCCGACCCGAAAATCGCGGCCGTGCACATGGCTACAGTCGTCTACATGAGGCCTAATATAAACATTGTACCAAAAACATGTAAAAAACAATGTAATGAGGATCCCGGGGTGTGATGTGATGGGGCAGATCAGAAGCGTGTAAGTGATTGTTGTAAAAGGCTGAGCCAACATAATGCTCCGTCTATTAAATAATTAGGACATTGCCAGCGGGCAGGGAGTGGGCATGTAAGGGGCAGGTGCCACACAGGGATAACTCCTTGGCAGAACGCCACTTATTAGGGATAATTGTAAAGTACAGAAGCCAAAACAAATAAGACTGGATAATATCTGTGTACAATCCTAATATATATATATAATGTACCGGCCGCTGGAGTCACATATTATATCTATCTATCTATCTATCTATCTATCTATCTATCTATCTATCTATCTATCTATCTATCTATCTATCTATCTATCTATCTATCTATCTATCTGTCTGTCTGTCTGTCTATCTATCTATCTATCTATCTATCTATCTATCTATCTATCTATTCATCTATCTATCTATCAATTCAATTCAAAGAAGCTTTATTGGCAGGACCAAATACATATTAGCATTGCCAAAGCAAGTAAGAAGTAAGGGAATGAGGGATAGGGACTGAGGGATAGGGACACATCTAGGGTCGGGGTTATACAAGTCCATGGCATATCATGTCTCTCTCAGTCTATGGCATGCAGTGACATATTGTGCCGCTTTGCCCACTGTGGTTTCCTCTTCACCCAGCAGGATGTAGAGTTTCTCTTCCTCTTCCATGGAGCTGAAGTCCGGTAAGAGATCAGAGAGTCTCCTGAAGTGAGTGTCCCTCACTGCTGAGTATTTGAACCAGTGCAGCAGGAAGTGGGCCTCATCCTCCACGGCCTCCTGGTGGCACTGTTGGCACAGTCGGCTCTCCCTGGGCTTGTACGTCTGTCTGTGGCGATCGGATTCGATGAGCAGGTTGTGGGCGCTCAGTCTGTAGCGGCTCAGGATCTGTCTGTCTCTGGGGTTTGGCAGTTTCTCCAGATATGGCGCCAGTTTATATTCTCGCTGTAGACTCCGGTATATTGTCAGTTTCTGGGATGTATTTATGTCGTTCCTCCAGTCACTGATATACTCCTCTTGGCCTTTGTTTATTGTCTCCTTGATTTCGGCTTTTGTGAGGCCGCGCTGAGTGACATTTTCTTCAGGCCGGGTCAGGGTGAGATGTTCTGGGGGGCCTGGTTTACCTGCGACCCCTTGGTGTAGCAAGGCTTTATGGTGATAGGAACTTTGCCTGCTGCTGTGTAGATGGGCCCAGAATGATAGCGCCCTCTTCTGGATTGTGAGGTGTAGTGGGAATCTGCCCAGTTCTGCCCGACAGGCACTATTTGTGGTGCTCCGATGGACTTGGAGAAGGTGTTTACAGAATTCTAGGTGGAAAATTTCTGTTGGGCTGGAATCCCACCTTGACCAGTTTGGGTATGTGTCCGGACCCCAGACTTCACTGGCATACAGGAGGATTGGGGAGATGATGGAGTCAAAGATTTTCAGCCAGACCGTTACTGGTGGTTTGAGGTGATAGAGTTTTCTTCTGATGGCATAAAAGGTTTTGCACGCCTTGTCTTTCAGAATCTCGATGGCTTGTTTAAAGCTTCCTGATTGGTTGATTTCTAGGCCCAGGTAGGTATACCTGTCTGTCGCTGTGAGTGTGGCGTTATTTAGTGTGAAGGTCGGGTTCCTGGGGGACTTTGAGTTTCTCTTCTGGAACACCATGATGTTGGTTTTCTTTGCATTGATGGGTAGTGCCCACGTGGAGCTGAATTTTTCAAGGATTTGCAGGTTGTCTTGGAGACCTTTCTCGGTTGGCGATAGCAACAGAAGGTCATCTGCATACAACAGAAATGTCACCTGGGTGTCATGGAGGGTGAGACCTGGTGCTGAGGAGGATTCCAGAGCTGTGGCCAGTTCATTGATGTAGATGTTGAAGAGCGTTGGGCTGAGGCTGCAGCCCTGTCTGACTCCTCGGCTCTGCTGGAAATCAGCCGTTCTTCTCCCGTTCACCTTCACGCTGCATCTGTTCTCTGTGTAGGAGCTTCTGATGACGTCATAGGTTTTACCTCCTATTCCGCTCTCCAGCAGTTTCAGGAATAGGCCCGGGTGCCACACTGAGTCGAAGGCCTTCTTAAAGAGGCTCTGTCACCAGATTTTGCAACCCCTATCTGCTATTGCAGCAGATAGGCGCTGCAATGTAGATTACAGTAACGTTTTTATTTTAAAAAAACGAGCATTTTTGGCCAAGTTATGACCATTTTTGTAGTTATGCAAATGAGGCTTGCAAAAGTCCAAGTGGGTGTGTTTAAAAGTAAAAGTCCAAGTGGGCGTGTATTATGTGCGTACATCGGGGCGTTTTTAATACTTTCACTAGCTGGGCGCTCTGATGAGAAGTAACATCCTCTTCTCTTCAGAACGCCCAGCTTGTGACAGTGCAGATCTGTGACGTCACTCACAGGTCCTGCATCGTGACGGCCACATCGGCAGCAGAGGCTACAGTTGATTCTGCAGCAGCATCAGCGTTTGCAGGTAAGTCGATCTTACCTGCAAACGCTGATGCTGCTGCAGAATCAACTGTAGCCTCTGCTGCCGATGTGGCCGTCACGATGCAGGACCTGTGAGTGACGTCACAGATCTGCACTGTCACAAGCTGGGCGTTCTGAAGAGAAGAGGATGTTACTTCTCTTCACAGCGCCCAGCTAGTAAAAGTATTAAAAACGCCCCGATGTACGCACATAATACACGCCCACTTGGACTTTTACTTTTAAACACACCCACTTGGACTTTTGCAAGCCTCATTTGCATAATTACAAAAATGGTCATAACTTGGCCAAAAATGCTCGTTTTTTTAAAATAAAAACGTTACTGTAATCTACATTGCAGCGCCTATCTGCTGCAATAGCAGATAGGGGTTGCAAAATCTGGTGACAGAGCCTCTTTAAAGTCCACAAAACAGGCGTAAATCTTCCCATGCTTTGTATTGTGGACGTGGCCCTTGATGAGGCTGCGCAGGGTGTAGATGTGGTCAGTGGTGCGGTGGTTTGGCATGAACCCAGCTTGGCTTTGGTGGAGGACATTGTGCTGGGTGAGGAAGCTGAGGATTCTCTTATTCAGGATGGTGTTGAACAGTTTCCCCAGGTTGCTGCTGACACATATCACTCGGTAGTTGGCTGGGTCGTACCTGTCCCCACTCTTGTGGATTGGTGTTATAAGGCCTTGGTTCCAGATTTGAGGGAAGTAGCCGGCATTCAGCACCATATTAAATAGTTTTACTATTGCGGCCTGTATTTCTGGCGAGCTGTGTTTTATAATTTCTGGTGAAATTCCGTCTAGGCCGCTGGATTTTTTACACCTTATGTCTGCGGTTCTCTCTGTTACTTCTTGCAGTGTTATTGGTGCGTCCAGGGGGTTTTGAGAATCTTTCAGTGTTTCCTCCATCGCCTTCAATTTTGATATTATTTGTTTTTGTTCTTGGCTTTGTTCTTCTTTCGGGATATCTTTGTAGAGGTCCTTGAAATATTGGAGCCAGATGTTGCCATTTTGAATATGAAGGTTGTTTTTCTTGCAATTTTTGCCCATGTGTTTCCATAATTCCCAGAACGAGTTGTCATGGAGGGCATCTTGGAGTTGGGTAAGTTTGATGGAGATGTGCCTTTGTTTTTTCTTTCGGAGGATGGTCTTGTATTGCCTCTGTATGTTGCTGTAGGCCTCCTTCAGACCGGTGTTGTTTGGGTCTCAGTGTTTCTTATTTGAGGCATTTCTTAGGGTTTTCCGTACTTCTTTGCACTCACGGTCAAACCAACCGTTAGGATGTATTTCTTGTGGCCTCTTGTAGTCACATCTTTTCAGGTCGGACTTCTCTGCCATGGTATAGAATATATTATTGAGGTAATTTAAGGCCTGATTTATCCCTCCTGGGCTGGTCTCATACAACTTGTTGTAGAGGTTGTGAAGCATCTCCTGCATTTCTAGTCTGTTGATTGTCTCTTTATATTTTATAGTTGACGTTTTGGACCATTTAAAAGATGGCGGCAGGTTGAAGAGGCCGGTTTGATGTGGTTTTTGTGAAGATGGTTTGTTTGTGGATTTGATGTATAGAAGTAATTGGTTGTGATCTGACAGGTGCGTTTGTGGAGTGACTATGAGTGCGCCAATGTTGGCAGGGTCCATGTCCGTGATGGCATAGTCTACTACAATGCTGCCTACATGGAAGTTTAGTGTATACCTTCCTAAAGAGTCTCCCTTGGTGCGGCCATTCAGTATGTGGAGACCTAAGCTTCGACATAGATTCAGTAGTTTTTTCCCGCTTTTGTTGACGGTGCTGTCATAGCTGTTTTTCTCTTTCTGTAGGGAGTTATGACAGTCGGCCTCTGCTCCAAAGATCAAGATGTTTCCATCATTGGTCAGGTAGTCTTTATCTCTCCCCGTTCTTGCATTGAGGAGTCCGTAGATGAGAATGCTGCCCAGGGTCTGGAAATGGGCGGCTTCCCTTTGTATAATCTCAAAGCTGTCTGGGTTGGAGTACGGGGACTCTGGCTGTGCGATGTACGTTGCGCAGAGGTATATGTCAGACTGAGAGGTGAGGATGGAGCTGCCTATTCTTATCCAGATGTGGCTGTCTCCTCGCTTCACGGCTTTGATCTGCTCATGGAGCTCCTCTTTGTACCAGACTAATATTCCTCCTGAACACCGGCCCTGCTTGATGTTTTTATTTTTCAGGGCGGGGACAGAGATTTCCCTGTATCCAGTGGGCACCAGGGACTCATTCTCTGTCCTAGTCCATGTTTCCAGGAGGATTTGTATATCAATATTTTTCAGTCTTTGGTTGAAGTCTGGGATCGTTAGTTTTGCATCCAAAGGCTGAGGCGTTGAGGCCTTGAATATTCCAGCTGCTAATTATAAAGGACGTCATTGTGTGTCCATATACCTTGTAATGAGCGGCACTGTGTAGGACGGGCTGGAGATGTGACTGCTGGATGTGTTGTAGATGTTCTCGTGTTGTACAGTCACATTAGTTTTCTACATAGAGTGCTGAGCAGGGTCTTTATCTCCTCCATGTCTCTGCTCTGCGTGTCTCTGTGTGAGGCAGGGGGTTTCCTCCATGTCTCTGCTCTGCGTGTCTCTGTGTGAGGCAGGGGGTTACCTCCATGTCTCTGCTCTGCGTGTCTCTGTGTGAGGCAGGGGGTTTCCTCCATGTCTCTCCCCTGCATGTCTCTGTGTGAAGCAGGGGGTTTCCTCCATGGCTTTTGCCTCTGTTGGTCTGACCTTGGGTAAAGGGGTTTTTCTCCTGGGTGTAGTGAGGTGTGTGGGGTTTGAGGTCTTTTCATTGTTAGTGATGTCTATCTATCTATCTATCTATCTATCTATCTATCTATCTATCTATCTATCTATCTATCTATCTATCTATCTATCTACAGTGGAGGAAATAAGTATTTGATCCCTTGCTGATTTTGTACGTTTGCCCACTGTCAAAGTCATGAACAGTCTAGAATTTTTAGGCTAGGTTAATTTTACCAATGAGAGATAGATTATATAAAAAAAAATAAAGAAAATCACATAGTCAAAATTATATATATTTATTTGCATTGTGCACAGAGAAATAAGTATTTGATCCCCTACCAACCATTAAGAGTTCAGCCTCCTCCAGATCAGTTACACGCTCCAAACCAACTTGGTGCCTGCATTATAGACAGCTCTTACATGGTCACCTGTATAAAAGACTCCTGTCCACAGACTCAATGAATCAGTCTGACTCTAACCTCTACAACATGGGCAAGATTAAAGAGCTTTCTAAGGATGTCAGGGACAAGATCATAGACCTGCACAAGGCTGGAATGGGCTACAAAACCATAAGTAAGACGCTGGGTGAGAAGGAGACAACTGTTGGTGCAATAGTAAGAAAATGTAAGACATACAAAATCTGATCTGGGGCTCCATGCAAAATCTCACCTCGTGGGGTATCCTTGATCCTGAGGAAGGTGAGAGCTCAGCCGAAAACTACACGGGGGGAACTTGTTAATGATCTCAAGGCAGCTGGGACCACAGTCACCAAGAAAACCATTGGTAACACATTACGCCGTAATTGATTAAAATCCTGCAGTGCCCGAAAGGTCCCCCTGCTCAAGAAGGCACATGTACAGGCCCGTCTGAAGTTTGCAAATGAACATCTGGATGATTCTGAGAGTGATTGGGAGAAGGTGCTGTGGTCAGATGAGACTAAAATTGAGCTCTTTGGCATTAACTCAACTCGCCGTGTTTGGAGGAAGAGAAATGCTGCCTATGACCCAAAGAACACCGTCCCCACTGTCAAGCAAGGAGGTGGAAAAATTATGTTTTGGGGGTGTTTCTCTGCTAAGGGCACAGGACTACTTCACCGCATCAATGGGAGAATGGATGGAGCCATGTACCGTCAAATCCTGAGTGACAACCTCCTTCCCTCCACCAGGACATTAAAAATGGCTCGTGGCTGGGTCTTCCAGCACGACAATGACCCGAAACATACAGCCAAGGCAACAAAGGAGTGGCTCAAAAAGAAGCACATTAAGGTCATGGAGTGGCCTAGCCAGTCTCCAGACCTTAATCCCATCGAAAACTTATGGAGGGAGCTGAAGATCCGAGTTGCCAAGCGACAGCCTCGAAATCTTAATGATTTACAGATGATCTGCAAAGAGGAGTGGGCCAAAATTCCATCTAACATGTGTGCAAACCTCACCATCAACTACTAAAAACGTCTGACTGCTGTGCTTGCCAAAAAGGGTTTTGCCACCAAGTATTAAGTCTTGTTTGCCAAAGGCATCAAATACTTCTTTCTCTGTGCACAATGCAAATAAATATATATCATTTTAACAATGTAAAGTATAGAAAAAAAGGGGACCGATGCAAGGCGCTGCTAATATCAATAAGGATGTTTATTAACGATGGGAAAATGGTAGGCTACGCGTTTCGACGCAGGAATTGCGTCTTCATCAGGCCATGAACCTACGTTCACCGGCCCTTGGACCTTGGCAGCAGCTACAGATCGCATTTGGCTGGACACACCTTGGGTGTGTCTCCTGACTTCGCATCTCTATAGCAGTGTGCTCCCTGGAGATCGTTCCACACCCTCCAACAGTGTTATGCCTGGTCAGCATAACCCAACTAGGTGAGTGCAAATCACCCTAGCATCTATTGTTGTTTTTTGACCTCCGGATAATTGCACTATGTGGCGCCGTGTGTTTTTTCTTCTTTTCTAGTATTTTAACAATGTGATTTTCTTTTTTGTTTTTATATAATCTATCTCTCACTGGTAAAATTAACCTAGCCTAAAAATTCTAGACTGTTCATGTCTTTGACAGTGGGCAAACTTACAAAATAAGCAAGGGATCAAATACTTATTTCCTTCATTGTATCTATCCATCCATCCATCCATCCATCCATCCATCCATCCATCTAGTGGCGTAACTACCGCTGTAGCAGCCGTAGCAGCTGCTACAGGGCCCGTGGCATGAGGGGGCCCGTGTCGCCCGCCGGCACGGGCCCCCACCATTGCCGCAGCCTCCGCTAGCAGCCGCTATGGCTGCTACAGCGGGACGCCACTGAATACTACGGCAGAGCAGGGAGGTATCTCCCCGCTCTGCCATTAACAAAATACATGTATCCCCTATCCACAGGATAGGGGATACATGTGTGATCGCTGGCACTGATAGGGAGAACGGGGGACTGAAAGTTCCCTGAAGTTCTCTATCACAAACCTCGGACTTCCGGGTTCTGTGTCGGCAGCTCCGTGGAAATGAATGGAGCGCCGGTCGCGCTTGTGCGCATGCGTGACCAGCGCTCCTTTCATTTTTATTGAGCTGCCGACACAGACACCGTAAGTCAGAGGTTAGTCATGGAGAACTTGGGGGGACTTTCAGTCCCCCGTTCTCCCTATCAATGCCAGCGATCGCACATGTATCCCCTATCCTGTGGATATGGGATGCATGTTATTTGTAGGACACAACAACACTGTAGGACACATTTTTTGTGGGGGGGTTGAGGACGCTGTATGGCGTTCCCTGCAGGGGGGGGGCACTGTATGGCGTTTCCTGCAGGGGGGGTGGCGCTGTATGGCTTTCCCTGCAGGGGGGGTGCTGTATGGCGTTCCTTGCAGGAGGGGCTGTATGGCGTTCTCTACAGTGGGGGCTGTATGGTGTCCTCTACAGTGGGGGCTGTATGGCGTTAGCGCCATACAGCCCCCTCTGTAGAGAACGCCACACACTCCCCCTGTAGATAACGCCACACAGTCCCCCCTGTAGATAACGCCACACAGTCCCCCTGTAGATAACGCCACACAGATAACGCCACACAGTCCCCCTGTAGATAACGTCACACAGACCCCCCTGTAGATAACGCCATACAGCCCTCTCCCTGTAGATAACGCCACACATCCCCCTGTACATAACGCCACACAGTCCCCCCTGTAGATAACGCCATACAGTCCCCCCTGTAGATAACGCCATAGAGTCCCTCCTGTAGATAACGCCATAGAGTCCCTCCTGTAGATAACGACACACAGTCCCCCCTGTAGATAACGCCACAGTTCCCCCTGTAGATAACGCCACACAGTCCCCCCTGTAGATAACGCCATACAGTCCCCCCTGTAGATAACGCCACACAGTCCAACCTGTAGATAACGCCACACAGTCCCCCCTGTAGATAACCCCACACAGTCCCCCCTGTAGATAACGCCACACAGCCCCCCCTGTAGATAACGCCACAGTCCCCCCTGTAGATAACACCACACAGTCCCCCCTGTAGATAACGCCACACAGTCCCCCCTGTAGATAACTCCACACAGTCCCCCCTGTAGAAAACGCCATACAGTCCCCCCTGTAGATAACGCCATACAGTCCCCACTGTAGATATCTACAAAGGGGGCTGTATGGCGTTATCTACAGGGGGGGCTGTATGGCGTTATCTACAGGGGGTCTGTATGGCGTTATCTACAGGGGGGGCTGTAAAAAAGGCACTATCTACAAGGCGGGGGGTTGTGTGACTCCCAGGGGAGGGGGGGCCCCAGTCAAAAGTTTGCTATGGGGCCCAGTCTTTCCTAGTTACGCCCCTGTATCTAACTATCTATCTATCTATCTATCTTATATCTCATATCTATCTATCTATCTATCTATCTATCTATCTATCTATCTATCTATCTATCTATCTATCTATCTATCTAGCAGATATAAAAAAATGGCGACAGCACCCTGCAACACTAATGCCACCTAAACCACTAAATATAAATAGATATGCACTAAAGCTAAATCTACCTACAAATAGGGAGGTTCTTAGTGCACATTTTGATCAAAAAGTGTTAGCCCACCTGCCACGACAAGGCGACCTCTGTAAGGTGGGAACCTACGCTGCACATACACCCAGAACTGGGACTAAGCCTACATATATACCTGGGGATGGTAGGATCCAGCATTGAACTGATTAAAATCACCCAGGGCAGAATGGGAGGAGTGCAAGAACAACAAGTGGAGGCAGTCACTAACCCCACATATATGGATACCATAAACACAACAAAAATTGAACAGCACATCCAACTAAATGATACAAAATACGCAGGTGCAAGAACACCTATGACTGCAGATATACAGCAGATATAAAAAAATGGCGACAGCACCCTGCAACACTAATGCCACCTAAACCCCTAAATATAAATAGATATGCACTAAAGCTAAATCTACCTACAAATAGGGAGGTTCTTAGTGCACATTTTGATCAAAAAGTGTTAGCCCACCTGCCACGACAAGGCGACCTCTGTAAGGTGGGAACCTACGCTGCACATACACCCAGAACTGGGACTAAGCCTACATATATACCTGGGGATGGTAGGATCCAGCATTGAACTGATTAAAATCACCCAGGGCAGAGTGGGAGGAGTGCAAGAACAACAAGTCTATCTATCTATCTATCTATCTATCTATCTATCTATCTATCTATCTATCTATCTATCTATCTATCTATCTATCTATCTATCTATCTATCTATCTGTCTATCTCATATCTATCTATCTATCTATCTATCTATCTATCTATCTATCTATCTATCTATCTATCTATCTATCTATCTATCTATCTATCTATCTATCTATCTATCTATCTATCTATCTCTTTTCCCATTACATACTTTTATGGCTTATTGATTCGATTTATCACCAAAAAAATTGCCGCTCCAGTGTTGCTCCAGGCATTGGGAACCCAAACAAAACCTGTTTCCTTATCGCTCATTAACTCCCATCAACAAGATTGTTGGAGGTCCGGGTGGTCAGACCCCGCTGAGCAGTTTTATTTTATATCCTGTATAATCAATATGGTCTGTCATGGGAAAAATATCCTTGAAATGTCCCTGGAGGACCCATGACAATTTGATAATCCAAAACCAAAACCATGAAAAATCCAGTAATCTAGATTTTATAGGTGTTGAGAATATCAAAAAAGAAATAAAAATACCTCTGGCTGCCCAAACACATACAATGGCTGTCGGTCGATACCCCCATACACATTAGATAGTCGTCAGACTTTTTTATGTTATGTGTTTGGGAACCTTTAGGACATGTTCACACAGCTTTTTTTTTTGAGCATTACTTCCCATCCCAAGTAATGAAATCATAAATCTGATTCTCGGCATAGAAGTAATGACGGATAATATAGATGATATCAGTGGTGAGTAATGGAAGGCGAATTACCAATAAATCGTATTTTTGGAATTCATCTCTAACATGTATATTTTGAGTCTACATCAAATATGTAATCGGAGGTTCACTATATGGACAAAAATTGGGACCCAGCTCTTAATCATTGAATTCCGGTGTTTCCTTCAGTCCCTCAGGTGTATAAATCCAGAACCCGCCGTGCAGTCGCCATTACAGACATCTGTGATAGAATGGGTCATTGTAAAGACATCACTGAATCCCAGCGCGGTCCTGTAATAGGACGTCATCGATGTAACAAGTCAGTACGTGATATTTCTTCCCTCCTAGATATTCCACCATCAGCTGAGAGTGATATTATTGTAAAGTGGAAGCTTCTAGGAACCACAGCAACACAACCACGAAGTGCAGACCACGTAAAGTTACAGAGCCGGGCGCCGAGTGTTGAGGCGTATAGTGTATAAAAGTCGCCAACGCTCTGCTGACTCAATAACTGCAGAGTACGAAACCTCCTCTGGCATTAATATCTGCACAAGCACTGCGCCCCAGGAGCTTCATGGCACGGGGTCCGAGCAGCTACAAAGTCTAAAGTGTTTTACTTTATTTTAGCTTCTAAGTGAAATTCGCGGGAAAATCTGCAGCGGCTAATGCACACTGTTTTGGGTAGCAAATTCGCACCAGGATTTTCTGGATATGCGACGGGTGTGGATTTAGTCTAACACAGTCTATCAGTGTTGTCTGAAGTGTTCCCTTAAAGGGGCTGTCCAAGATTAGAAAAAGGGTCTGGATTTTTTCCAGATACGGCGCCCCTCTTGTCTAATGGTTTTATCCGGTAATACGTTCTTTTGGATGGGAATAAGCTGTAATACCAGACACAGCCCAGAAACAGCGCCACTTTTGTTCATGGTCTGTATCTAGTATTACACTTCAGTTCCATTTACTTTAATGGGAATGGGCTGTAATACCATATACCGCTTCTGGACAGGAGTTATAGGTTTAGGTTATAGTTCTGTGATAAGGAGAAAGATCTCCAAGTTATACAAGTGTATGCTGGATTTTTATGTTTGTAAAGAGTAAAACGCTAACATCTATATGTATAGTAGATGGGGATTACAGTTGTAATGGCCGCCGCTCCCACTGTTCCCCGTCGTCATATACTGACCTCTCCATGGCATCCTCTAGCTCTTGGTGGAGACCACGTTCCTGCCTCACTCTTTTCTAATTGCGGCATCCCATGCTGCTCTCTCCTTCTGTGTTTCATACACTACCTACTGCGTGCGCTTGCTGACTCCGCCGGTCTTTAGGGCCAGCGTGCACCTACTACTTAATTCTCCCAGGGTATAAAAGGAACCTCCCCCTGTCCACCATTGCTTGAGCAATTTGGATCCTCCTAGCTTGCTAGTGATATCTGATCAATTATTTGTTTTTCCTGTGTCTGACCTCAGCTTTTACCTTGACTCTCCTTGCCTGCTGCCTGTCCTGACCTTCCTAGTGACCCGTGGCGTACCTCTGCCGCCTGCCCTGACCTTTGGCTTTACCAACCGTGCTCGTCTGCCGGTCTATGCTATACCTAACCTGGTATTCGTCTGCTGTTCCTTTACCATAACGACGGCCATCGCTAAGGGTGACTTCTCTGGGATGTAGTGAATACCTGGGGTTCCCTTAGATTCCGCTATCTGGTTTAGCCCCATGTGACCCTTGATGACACAGTGGGTTCCCACCATCCTCTGTAGGCCCTATGACAGTCTCTCTATCCACAGGCCCCGTTACAACATTCAATAGATAAATGTTACAGATACATTATGAATTGGTTATTGTACTACTTTACTGTTACACTAGGCTCTATTGCCACATGCAGGGTCATTTTAACAACTTTGTGGGACCCGTGGCAAAGATTTAAAAGGCAAATCGGCCCACACCCAGAAGATGTTCATACCACCCCTGTTATCCCACAAAACAGCTCTCAAGGGTTTATGCAATTGTGACCCAAAATAGGCGTTTATGGGAGGGTCTGTGGGTGTTCCTGGGTGGATCGAGGTAGGGCTTAAAATTTCCCTGGAATGGTGATTCAAATTTTAGGAGATCTCCACCCAGGACAACAGGCTCAAAAGCTCCATGTAGTTCCTCAGACACCGGCATAGACCGCCCCCCAGAGTGCCTGCCACTGATCGCCCACCAGAGTGCTTGTTACAGATCCTTACCCAAGCGGCTCCCTTCAGATAAGTGTATACCGCAATCAGACAGTAGATACAGCGGTCAGATAACATCACATAGCCCCAACATACATATTACACACACTGCCCAGGTGAATAGTGCCATACAGCAGAGGCGTAGCTAGGTTCTCAAGCACCCGGGGCAAAGATTCAGTTTGGCGCCCCCCCCCTCAACCTCTTTCCCGATATCTCCTTCCCCCTCGCCGTGTTTGTTTTCTCTACCAATCAACGAGTCATTTCTTTTTATGTAACGCGAGCATAAAATTATTTGTACATTTCACAAGCAATATGGTTCTATACACAACACCAGAACCAAGCTCAGTACATATATACAACACCAGCACAAATACAGCTCAATTCAGTGCAACCCCTGCCGTACAGGTGTGTACGGCGTAAAACTACAGCTCCCAGCATGGCCAGAACAATGGTGAGGATATGCTGGGAGATGCTGTTTCACAAAAAATAAATCCTATCATAATCACACCACCATCATCTCGCTGCAGATCATACAGTGACTACAGTGCTGATTAGAGGCAGAGTGAACATTTACATTAGGTGACTCACCGGTGACGTCTCAGATTCTAGTTCTTTTTCTCCATCCGGTCCAGACCTCTATGATGACTTCTCCCGGTCACAGCCCATTTCTGCAGTTTGCCGCTCACATGTCTTCAGCTTCTCACTTTTCCAACATTTCTGCACCTATAAATAAATATAAAGTTATCATTATACCACACACTACACCCCTAAATATAATAGCGCCAAACACTGCACCTCTAATTATAATAGCACCATACACCGTGTCCCACACACACACTGTGCCCCCTGTAGATAGTGCCTGCCATAGAGCCCCCTGTAGATAGTGCCTGCCATAGAGCCCCCTGTAGATAGTGCCTGCCATAGAGCCCCCTGTAGATAGTGCCCCCATATAGACCACCCCTGTATATAGTGTCCCACAAATAACTCCCCCTATAGTGCTCTACAGATAGCCCACCCCTGTATATAGCCCCCTGTAGATATAGCCCACCCCTGTATATAGAGCTCTACAGATAGCCCAACCATGTATGTAGCCCCCCTGTAGATATAGCCCACCCCTGTATATAGTGCTCCGCATATAGTCCCCCCCTGTATATAGTGTTTCACAGATAGCCCACCCCTGTATATAGCCCCCCCCTTGTACATATAGTCCACCCCTGTATATAGTGCTCCACTAGATAGTCCACCCCTGTATATAGTGCTCCACAGATAGCCCACCCCTGTATATACTATATACAAGGGTGGGCTATCTGTGGAGCACTATATACAGTGGTTGACTATATGTACAAGGGGGCTATATACAGGGGTGGGCTTTCTGTGGAGCACTATTGGGGGAGCTATTTGTGGGATACTATATACAGGGGTGGGCTATATCTACAGGGGGACTATATACAGGGGTGGGCTATATCTACAGGGGGACCATATCTACAGGGAGACCATATCTACAGGGGGACCATATCTACAGGGCTGGGCTATACACAGGGCTGGGATATACACAGGGGGGCTATATCTACAGGGGTGGGCTATACACAGGGGAGCTATATCTACAGAGGGGGGCTATATACAGGGGTGGGCTATACACAGGGGGGCTATATCTACAGGGGTGGGCTATACACAGGGGGGCTATATACAGGGGTGGGCTATATACAGGGGTGGGCTATATACAGGGGGAATATATCTACAGGGCTGGGCTATATCTACAGGGCTGGGCTATATCTACAGGGGGGCTATATACTGGGCTGGGCTATCTATGGAGCACCATATACAGGGGTGGGCTATATCTACAGGGGGCTATATACTATATAGCCCACCCCTGTATATGGTGCTCTATAGACAGCCCACTCCAGTATATAGCCCCCCTGTAGATATAGTCCCCCTGTATATAGCCCAGCCCTGTAGATATAGTCCCCCTGTATATAGCCCACCCCCTGTAGATATAGTCCCCCTGTATATAGCCCAGCCCTGTAGATATAGTCCCCCTGTATATAGCCCAGCCCTGTAGATATAGTCCCCCTGTATATAGCCCAGCCCTGTAGATATTGTCCCCCTGTATATAGCCCAGCCCTGTAGATATAGTACCCCTGTAGATAGACACCCCCCGTAGATAAAGTCCCCTGTGTAGACAAAGTCCCCCCCCCCCACAGATACAGCCACACTTCTATTACAATTAAAAAAAAAAAAAAAACATTTCAAACTCACCTTATTCCCGCTCCCACGCCGTCCGGCAGCCATGGAGATCTGCTCTCTCCTGCACAGGTCTCCAGGGGGTTGAACGCAGCGTTTATGAAAGGCGCTGATTGGCTGGGCAGGATGACTTTCCCTGTCAGTCAGTCAGCGCCTTTCATCGACGGAAGCGTCACTGGTACAAAAGGACACCAGTTTTCCACCCGTATTTATGGGCACGTTTTCGCTTCAAAATTGCACTAATCGGCAGCCCCTTCTCTCTAGCAGTGCAGGGTAGAGAGAAGGGGCAGCCCTTTCCATAGTAAAAGTAAAAGAAATTCATACTTACCCGGCCGTTGTCTTGGTGACACGTCCCTCTTTCGACATGCAGCCCGACCTCCCTGGATGACGCGGCAGACCATGTGACCGCTGCAGCCTGTAATTGGCTTGTGATTGGCTGCAGCGGTCACATGAGCTGAATCGTCATCCCGGGAGGCCGGACTGCAGGAAGAAGCAGGGAGTTCTGGGTAAGTATGACCGTCTATTTTTTTTACAGGTTGATCTATATTGGGATCGGAAGTCACTGTCCAGGGTGCTGAAACAGTTACTGCCGAATGTTTAACTCTTTCAGCACTCTGGACAGTGACTATCCCCTGACGTCACCTGACGTCACACGTAATTACGGAAGCCCCATAGACTTCTATGGGCCTGCCCGTGCCGTTATTACGGCCTGAAATAGGACATGTTCTATATTTTTCAATGGCCCGGGCACCTTCCCGTACGCATACCCGTGGCCAATAGAAGTCTATGGGCCCGTAATTATGGGCCGTAATTACGGGCCATAATTGAAGGCTTTTTTATGTCCGTGTGCCTATGGGAAAATATTGAAATTCAACATCAGGAAGAATGGCAGCCGGTAGAACCAAGTGACTATGGGGATTCCAGGAGAGCTAGAAGCTCCATACATATAAATAACATATCTATATATAGCAGGTGGGTATTACCCCTAGGTAGTCACTCAGGTTATTTTTCAGATCACAACTGGATATCTGCTTTTACCATATTGATCTAGAATGAGATGCGGTGAAACCAAACCTTTTTCTATTGATTACATGAATCCTTACATATGATAAAGGGCTTTTCAGACCTTCATATTACAGCTCCATGTGGGGTCAGACGCCGATCAGCCAGAACATTAAAACCACCTGCCGAATATTGTGTAATTCCTCTCATACTGCCAAAGCATGTCATGCATGGACACCAAAAATACATCTGAAGGCGTCCTGTAGTATCTGGCAGCAAGACGTAAGATACACTATATGGACAAAAGTATTGGGACACACCTCTTATTAATTAAATTCAAATCGGTCCCATTGCTACAAGTGTATAAAATCCAGCACTCGCCATGGAGTCGTCTTTACAGACATTTGTGATAGAACGGGTCGTTGTAAAGAGATCACTGAATCCCAGCGCGGTCCCGCAATAGGACGTCAGCGATGTAACAAGTCAGTTCATGAAATTTCATCCGTCCAAGTTATTCCACCATCACCTGTGAGTGATATTATTGTAAAGTGGAAGCTTATAGGAACCACAGCAAATCAGCCACGAAGTGGGGACCACGTAATGTTACAGAGCCGAGGGCTGAGGCACATAGTGCATGAAAGTCACCAACGCTCTGCTGACTCAATAACTGCAGAGCTCCAAACCTCCTCTGGCATTAATATCCACACAAAAACTGCCCCGGGAGCTTCATGGCACGGGGGCCGAGCAGCTGCATGCCAGTCTTACATCACCAAGCACAACACCAAGCGTCAGATGGAGTGGTGTAAAGCCGCCGCCACTGGACTCTGGAGAAGAGGAAACCTGTTCTGTGGAGTGATGGATCACGATTCTCTATCTGGAGTCTGATGGACGAGTCTGGGTTTGGTTAATGCCAGGAGAACGTTACCCGCCTGACCGCATTGTGCCAGCTGTAATGTTTGGTGGAGGAGGATAATGATATAGGGTTGTTTTTCAGGTGTCGGCCTCTTCGTTCCTGTGAAGCGAAATCTTAATCCTTCAGCACACAAGACATTTATGACAATTGTAGCTTCCAACTTTGTTGGAAAAGATTATTAAAGAGAAGGCTTAAGGCCCCAGGCATTTTGCATCTACAGGCTCCTATGTCCCATACAAATTTACTTCTTTTTTTTCTGCAGAGTTTACTAAAGGAACCTTCTATAGACTGTAACCCTGGGTGGTCCGCTAATTTATTGCAGACCCAAATCAGGCCACTTTAAAAGCCCCTTTAAATTGTACCTCTAGTTATACTGACTCATGTACTGACTGTAGGTGACCGTGGGTAGTTTAAGCAGCTGGATATCCAGGGGATACATTTACAAAGGGGGCTGTTTTGTTGAATTACCCTTAAAGGGGTTGTCCACTACCAGACAGATTATCCAATGGATAGGTCATCAGTATATGATCTGTGGGGGTCTGACACCCAGACCCCGCACCGATCAGCTGCTACGGCTGCCTGCGGGCATCGGACGTCCATGCCGGAAGCAGATGGCTCCGGTCACGAAATAGCGGCAGATTCAAGTGAATAGGAGCAGAGCTGCAGCTCGGCCACTATGCAATGTATGGAGCCAACTGCTTCCAGCCCCATACATTGCATACTGTGCAATGACATCTGATGCCTGCATGCAGCCGGAGCAGCTGATCGGTCTGGGGCCCGGGTGTCAGACCCCCACAGATCATATACTGATGACCGGTAGTGGACAACCCCTTTAATGTGATTAAATTCTAGCTGCCTAAAGTCACCACTAGAGGGAGCATATTTTGCACTTATTTATTTGGAGGTGTATACATTTGTATATGGTAAGACCCTAGTGGTGGCTGAAGAATTGCATTATTGACCTCTAGAACTATATGTATGGAGCTCTGTATCAAAAAAAACAAAGCTGCATCCTCTATAAAAATATTTTATTTAATAATTCTTTATAGAAGTTTGATGCCCTAAAAATTAAATGTTTAAAGCTAAAACTAGAACTAATAAATATTAGGATTATAATAAATATGCGGATATTTTGAGTTTAAAGGCTATGTACACCTTTACCACTATTTTTTGTACTGTCCCAAAGCATCTAAAATGTAAAATTAAGCAACTTTGCAAATAGTCCTGATTAAGAATGTCGTTTTATGTCAGGCCTGTGTCTCCATGGTAACAGACTACAAGTAAACACTATGTAGTCTGATCTTGCAGCTATGCTATCTAACATCTGTCCCCAACCTATTGCTAACCTACCACAGGTAACTTTTTTTTATTCATTACGGGGGAAAAAAGGGCAAGCTGTCTCTATAGGACCACCTATAGGTACCTTCCCAGAGCTGCTTTAAAGGAATCTCACTCAATTGTGCTGTCTACAATAGGGTGACTCTAGTTTGGCTATTAACCCAAATCTTGTTTCAAGTCTCTAGAAACTTTCGGGCATTAGGTTACAGAATAGTCACCTATAGGTGGCACTAGACAGACAGTTTTCCTCCTTCTGGAGTACCGGTATTTTGTATACATTTTCCCAGGTAACATTGCCTTTAAGACTCCCTGCCAGCAAGTAGAATCAGTACTTTCCAAGAGAAAAAAAAGGAGAAGACTCAAAGTTATGTTTATAAATTGTAATTTATTTCCTACCATTATTACCCTATAATTACTAATATAATATTACTAGGATTATATTACTGCTATCATTATTACCCTAACACTATGAGATCCCTATTCCTAAAGCTGTTGATCCAGAAGAAGGCGAAAACCCTGGACACATTCGGCCAATTTATGCCACAAGGGGAAAATTCCTTCTTGATCCCGGGAAAAGGCGATCAGTTCGAGAACCCTGGATCAAACTCGCTGCTAAATATTATAGTTTACTTTATTTTATAGTTAATTTACCTAAATATGTTATTATTATATTAATTTGTTATTATTAGATTATTATTATTATTATTATTATTATTATTATTGTGATATTTCTATTGCACATTTTTAATAAGACTATACTATAATTATTTTTTTAATGAGTTTATTCTATTTTTTATATTATCTTATTACTACTATATAACTACTAATATTACTAACATTTTTATTGTTATTTTCTTATTTATATTTATTTTATCCCTATTCCTAAAGCTGTTGATCCAGAAGAAGGCGAAAAACCCTGGACAATTTGAGCCAATTCATGTCACAGGGGGAAAATTCCTTCTTGACCCCGGGAAAAGGCGATCAGTCCGAGAACCCTGGATCAAAGCTGCTAATTCCTATTACAGTTTACTAATTATTATAGGTAATTAACCTAAATTATAATGAAATTACATTTAATTCTTATATTGTTAGTATTACTTTGGTGTTGTTAATAATAATATAATGATACTACTATTGCTATCACTAATATCTAAGTCCCTATTCCTAAAGCTGTTGATCCAGAAGAAGGCGAAATCCCTGGGCACATTCAGCCAATTCGTGTCACAGGGGGAAAATTCCTTCTTGACCCCGGGAAAATGCGATCAGTCCGAGAACCCTGGATCAAAGCTGCTGCTATTATTATATAATTATTTTTGTTATTACTCTCTTATTATTATACTATTTCTAATATTACTGCACTCTTGCTACCAATATTAATATGACTGACCTTTTTAATCTAACAATTATTAATATTATTATTGTCATATTATTAATATTACTGTCGTTGCTGTTGATGTAATAACAGTTAAGATGTTTCCATACAAGTCTTCATCTTCTCATTGGTCTGAGGAGGATGGTCCAGATGATGTTCCTCTTCCCTCTGATGTTCTTCATCATATCACGGAGGAAGGAATGCTGGCGGTTTTTCTTTCTTCTTCCTGTCTGACACTGAATTCTTCTCATCGCCATGCTGACTTCTTCCTTGGTTTCTTCTTGCTCTTTAACCGTTTTCTCTACCTCCTCCTCCTCTTTCTCTTCAACCACACTCTCTTCTTCCTCATCCTCGTTGTCTGATTTCTCATCAACCTCCATGTCTTCCACTTCATTGTCTTCCTCCTCCTTGTCTTCCTCCTCCTTGTCTTCCTCCTCCTTGTCTTCCTCCTCATGGTCTTCGTGCACTTGCTCCTCCTTGCGCTCTTCTGCCTCTCCTTCCTCCTTCTTGACCTCCTCTTCCTTCAGATCCTCACACAGATGGCTTGATGTAGGTTTGGGCTCTTCTTCATCCCACGGCCATGGCAGATATTTCCTCTGAGCTTCGCGGTTCGTTGGCATGAGGCGCTAAGAAGATAAAATATTCAGTCAATTGTCTATTGAAACGTTCCAATAACATTTTTCCATCTATAGAAAGAATATGGACAAATCTGTTATAGAGAGAACATAATAACCAGTATGATCACTGACCTCCATCTTGAAGATTGGGGATGGTAAGAATTTCGTGCAGTAGATGAGGCGCTGTAGATCTCTCTCCTCCGTGGTGCTGGGGTAAGCTGAAGAGAGAAAACAACCAGATAATGGGATCAGTCATAAAACGACACCATTAACCATAACATAACATAACAAAAATATTCCTTTAATCTGGCATCAATGGGACATGAAAGGTGCTTTATTTTAAAATATTCTGGATTATTGGACGGGCATAGAAAAGTATAGAAATCTTAGTTTCAATCTTCAATTTCCTTACTGGTTCTCTCTCTTCAGTCTTCCACATTATAGTACAGTTTTGTGCTAAATTACCAAATTTTCGGGATTATCAGATACAAAGGAATTTTACTGTATTTTGAGATCATCTATCAATCACTTTCTTGTGGTAAAGTCTAATTATTAAAAAAAACTCACTTATGAAGGGTCCAAGTCCAAAAGCGGATTCCTGCTGCCGATAGATGTCCTAAAGAGAAGAGAATCCAGTAAGTGACCTCTTATCCCTCCTCAGGAATGGACAGTAGGACAAGTAGTCAGTTTTACAAATGAGCAGCCGGTGATTTGTGGAATTGTTACCTGTCCGGGGCTCTTACTCAATAAGCCGCTACTTGTCTGAGTGGACAGCCGGCCACATGGACCTCTCCTGCTGGATCCAAGTCTCCTGCTACATGTCCATCACAGGGAAGGAAAAAACAGGACAATGAAGCCACTGACCTCCAGAGATCTGCTGCCCGCTGCCATCCTGTACCCGTCCTGAACTGTAGAATGCAAATCACAATCTGAAACACAAAAAAGAGATGTATTCCCCGATCTGATAAAGACCCAAAATCCTGCAACTTTCCATACGTATTAATAGTGAATGTCCAAAAATATATATATTTTTTTAAATCTAAAAAGATCCAAAATTCTGAGTTGAATAATTAACTGTTCGGGACGCCAATTGCATACGGTACCTTCAAGTTTGTGGCCTGTGATTGGTGCCTCAGGTCACATGATCTATAACCCATAAGGAATAACAGTGCACAAGTACAGACCATGCAGAGCCATAATCTGGGCAGTGCAGCGCTTGGCGGTCCTATAGCTCCCATAGATCTTGTATGAGGTGTCAGTGTGCGGCTGTATCTCTTCTTACAATCTGTGATACTGTCTGCTGAGCTGTGTATCTAATCCTATCATGTTTGATACTTCCTTCTGAGCCACTGTATCTACTCCTATCATGTGTGATACTGTCTGCTGAGCTGTGTATCTAATCCAATCATGTGTGATACTGTCTGCTGAGCCACTGTATCTAATCCTATCATGTGTGATACTGTCTGCTCAGCCACTGTATCTAATCCTATCATGTGTGATACTGTCTGCTGAGCCACTGTATCTAATCCTATCATGTGTGATACTGTCTGCTGGGCCCTATCTCTAATCCTACCATGTGTGATACTGTCTGCTGAGTCATTGTATCTAATCCTATCATGTGAGATACTGTCTGCTGAGTCATTGTATCTAATCCTATCATGTGTGATACTGTCTGCTGAGTCATTGTATCTAATCCTATCATGTGTGATACTGTCTGCTGAGTCATTGTATCTAATCCTATCATGTGTGATACTGTCTGATTTATCCCTCACAAAGGCGTCAGAGTGTGGAGCAGGATGAAGACCATGACAATGTCCCCGACAGGAGACGAAGACGTGGTCAAGTTCCACCGCGCCGTAGGTTGCAGCAAGAAGGAGCGGACAGAAGCCGGTCCCCATTACGACCTGAGCCAATAGAACAGTCTGAAACGACAAGTGGCCATCGTATTAATAGTGAGACCGAGCTCAGAATTCCTGGAGAATTCCAGCCTGGGTCTACTCCATCAGCTACTCAGGAGAGATCCGAAAGGCTGGAGGAACCAACACAAGACCCCAGCACCAGTGAGCCGCTACCAAACCTGCAGCCGTCCAGAGAAGGAATCAGATCTCCTCAGCAAACATCTAACAGGCTGGTGGAGCCAACACCAAGCACCAGTCAGCTGCTTCCCAACCAACAGTCGACAACAGAGACCACAGACAGCAGACCTGTGCAGAGAAGACAACGTCGGCGAGGCAGGAGAGGCAGGCAGATTGATAGACTCCCATCTCGAACCTTTACTGAAAACGAAGACATCCAGTCCTGCACTATATGCCTAGAGGACTATGAGATTGGAGAGCAAGTCACCGTTCTGCCATGTTCTCACATATTCCATCTGCCTTGTATTGCACATTGGATCCCGACAAATCCACGCTGTCCCTTGTGCCGCGTCCATGCCTTTCAAAGAAAGAGGAGGAGAGAAGTACCAACAGCTGTGGTACAGAAGAAACACCAGCAGTACAGGTATGATCACTGACATCTATAGTATTTTTGTGAAATCATGGCTGGAGCTTCGGCACCAGTATATTGCTGAGTGATTATCGTCTGGTCTGATTATTTTTTGTTTTGTCTACAGTACCACCTAGTCTTCTTCATCATCTTCACCTTGGACGCCAGAATCTCAATCTGCACAGAGAGCTAATGATAAAAGATCCCTGATGCCGTTTTCCAGAATCCATTTATGTGATACTGGAATTTCCCTTCGGGGATTAATAAAGTTATCTTATCTTATTTTATGCCTGGGACTCCCTTCTATCTTGGATATTTCATATTCCATCTCGGTTGGATTGGCGTTTCGACTACTACTACGTTTTGGCCTAAGACTTACATTACGCCTTAAAACTGGTGAGAATGGTGGCGTTCCCATGTTTACATAGGAGCAATGTAGGCCCCAAGATTACAATATTTAGGGTGATTGATATAAATTGTAAAAATAAAAAGCACAGAAAAGTTACTCTTTTTTTAGGGTATGTTCACAAAAGAAGTGCAAGTCACTTCTTGGGCCGCTTTTGGAGCCGTTTTTCCTAGACAATATTGAAAACAGCTCCAAAAACGGCCGTAAAAAACGCTGAAAACCTTGAAAACAGCTCTGTATTTTCAGATATTTTTGAGTTTGCGTGTGAACATACCCTAATTTCCATCAATGTACAAATGAATAGAAATTAATTACTAACATATACACCATCCAGACATAACATTAAAACCACCTGCCTTGTGTAGTCCTCCTCGTGCTGCCATAATAGCTCTGACCCGTTGGGAAATGGATTTCAGAAGATCTTTAACCCCTTAGTGACCACTAATACGCCTTTTTACGTCGGTCACTAATGGGCTTTAGGCTAGGCTGACGCCTTTTCACGTCAGCCTAGTCTAAGTCCTGCACGGGTCTCCCGTGCAGGCAGGAGCCGGGGCTCTGCTGTCTGATGACAGCTGAGCTCCTGCTCCAACGCCCGCGATCGAAGTTTACTTCGATCGCGGCCGTTTAACCCGTTAAATGCCGCCGTCAATAGCGACCGCGGCATTTAACTTTGTTTACAGAGGGAGTACGCTCCCTCTGTCACCCATCGGCGGCCCGCGAATGAAATCGCGGGTCTCCGATGGGGTGTCATGGCAGCCGGGGGCCTGATAAAAGCCCCCAGGTCTGCCCTGGACATATGCCTGTTAGGACGCGCCGGAGGCACGTCCTAACAGATTGCCTGTCAGATTTACACTGACAGGCAATAATGCTCTGGTATACGAAGTATACCAGAGCATTATAGCAGCGATCGGAATATCGCACAGTAAAGTCCCCTAGTGGGACTAATAAAATAAGTCATCAAAGTGAAATAAAGATTATTAATAAAAAGTACAGTAAAAAAATAAATAAAATCATTTTTTTCCATAAAAAGTGGTTTTATTTAGTAAAAGTGTAAAAAAAAAAAAAAAGTACACATATGTGGTATCGCCGCGACCGTAATGACTCCATTAATAATGTAAATATGTAATTTAAACCGCAAAGTGAACAGCGTAAAAAAAAAAACGCAAAAAACCATGGCGAAATTGCATTTTTTTTCCATTGCCCCCCAAAAAAGTCATAATAAAAATGAATCAATAAGTCCCATGCACCCCAAAACAGTACCATTCAAAACTACGTCTTGTCCTGCAGAAAACAAGCCCAAAAAATCACTACATTGATGGAAAAATAAAAAAATTACGGCTCTTGGAAAGCGACGATGCAAAAGCAAATAATTTTAGTTCAAAAGTGTTTTTATTGTGCAAAAGTCGTAAAACATAAAAAAACCTCTACATATGTGGTATCGCCGTAATCGTACCGACCCATAGAATAAAGGTAACAAGTTATTTACGTCGCACAGTGAACGGCGTCAATTTAAAAACGCATAGAACAATGGCGGAATTTCAGTTTTTTTTTATAATCCCCCCCAAAAGGGTTAATAAAAGTTAATATAAAAATTATATCTACCCAAAAATGGTGCTATTAAAAAGCACAACTAATCCCGCAAAAAACAAGTCCTCAAACAGCTATGTAGACGAAAAAATAAAAACGTTATAGCTCTTTGAATGCGACTATAGAAAAACGAATAAAATAGCTTGGTCATTAGGGCCTAAAATGGGCTGGTCACTAAGGGGTTAAAAGTGTCCTGTGGTATCTGGCACCAAGACGTTAGCAGATCCTTTAACCCCTTCCTGCTCCTTGACGTTCTATTCCATCATGTTACTGCAACAGGAGGCCTAACAATGGCCTCCGGGTTTGTCATCTACGGAAGCCTAGTTTGTCCTGCCTTAGGTTTGCTGTCAGTGAGTAACTGACAGCACTTTTACACTGGACTACGCATGTAGTGCAGTGTATTAGAATAGCGATCAGGGATTCCTGACTTCAAGTCACCTAGTGAGACAAAAAAAAAAACAGTTGTATAAAAAAACTTTTTTCAATATTAAATCCTTTATTTAAAAAAACAAATTGTTAATTAATAACTATTTTGTGTGGTATAAACATATGCCTTACACCACATTTTCTGTAATTTTTTCTGTTTTTCACTGAATGTATCAACCAAATTTTACCACTAACATAAAGTTCAATGTGTCACCAGAAAACAGTCTCAGAATCACTTGGATAAATAAAGGCATTCCAAAGTTATTACCACATAAAGTGACACATGTCAGAATAGACAAATGGGCTCTGATCCTTAAGGCCCAACCTAGGCTTCGTCATTAAGGGGTTAAGTCCTGTAAGTTGTGAGTAGGGGTCTCTATGGATTGGATTTGTTTTTCCAGCACATCTCACAGATGATCGATTGAATTAAGAATATGGAGGCCAGGTCAACACCTTGAACTCTTTGTCATGTTCCTCACATCAGTCCTGAACGATTTTTGCAGTGTGGCGGGGGCATTATCCTGCTGTAAGACAGCACTGGCATTAGAGAATACCTTTACCATGAAGAGGTGGATTTGTCTGTAGCAATGTTTAGATAGGTGGTCTGTGTCAAAAAACAGTATGGGAATACCAAAATAACCACCTTAAGTTCCCCATAGAAAATGGTGCCATAATCTGTCAAATCAGATTAAATTCTAGTGTTGGGTCCCAGTGACTCCAACTGAGGGGCTTGCATTTAAAAAAAAAAAAACATTATTCGTTTTTAGCATTGGATAAAGCAAAGGAGAAACAACAGGAACCTCTCAGAGGAACCTCTCAGAGAGCGGCGCTGTGCTCCGTATACTGCAGGAGCAGTAGTACAGCGAGTACATAGAGTACAGCGGGGCCGATCACATGACGAAGAGTCGTGTCGTCACCAAAGAAGACTGTACAACTAGACTTCCGGTTCCTCATCAGCGCTATAAAAATCTATGAAAATCTCAGAAACAGCACCAAGGGGGACGGGAATGTATATTAGCGAGTTTACTCACATGTAGCATCTATGGCCGCGGGCCGTCGGTTCCACTCACCTCCTGACGCCCACAGCCATGGATCTGTGAGCGCTGGTCCCCATCTCACTTCCGCTCCGGTCCGCCAGGGTGACGACGAATGGAAGACGGCATTTAACACCCGTGACGGGCACTACGAATACGTAGTGATGCCCTTCGGACTGTGTAACGCTCCTGCAGTGTTTCAGGAACTCGTTAATGATATCTTCCGAGATCTCCTCTATATCTGTGTTGTTGTTTATCTCGATGATATTTTGATTTTCTCCCCAGATCCGACGACTCATCGGAGGCATGTCCGTCAAGTTCTACTACGATTAAGGGAGAAACATTTATACGCCAAGCTGGAGTAGTGCGTCTCTGAGAGGAGTTCTCTGCACTTCCTGGGCTACATCATATTGGATCAAGGTCTCAAGATGGATCCTGAGAAAGTGAGAGCTGTCCTGGAGTGGCCCACGTCCTCAAGGTCTGAGGTCCATACAGCGTTTCCTGGGATTTGCCAATTTCTACCGGCAGTTTATCTCAAACGTCTCATCACTGACATCTCCTATTTCCACCCTTACCAAGAACGGTGTGAACGCCAAGGTGTGGACCCCAGAGGCAGAGTCCACATTTTTTAGTCTCAAAAAAGCCTTTACTTCTGCCTCAATCCTCTATAATCCTGACTTATATATACAGTTTTCTTTGGAGGTGGACGCCTCTTATGTTGGTGCAGGCGCACTTCTGTTCCAGAGGAGCCCCAAAGGAAAGGCAGTAGTATGTGGCTACTACTCGAGACTTTTTTCTTCTGCAGAGCGCATTTACTCTGTTGGGGATCAGGAGCTACTGGCCATCAAATTGGCTCTGGAGAAGTGGAGACATCTGCTGGAGGGCGCAGCTCACCCCATCCTAATCTACACCGACCACATGAACCTCACCTACCTTCAGTCCGCTCAACAACTAAATCCCTTTCAAGCCAGGTGGCCGCTGTTCTTCACCCGTTTACAATTTGTGCTCCACTATGTCCTGCTGACAAGAATGTGAGGGCCGATGCCCTGTCCAGGTCATTTGAAACGGATGACACAGTGGAGTCTCTTCAAACTATCATAGACCCGTCCTGCATTATCACTGCCAATCCTTTGCAGGTTAGAGACATCCCTCCGGGGAGGACTTTTGTTCGATTAGCAGGCAGGAGAAGAATTCTCCGATGGGGACACAGTTCTAAACTGGCTGGGCACCCTGGTGTTCGTAAAACCCGAGACCTGATTGCTCGTCACTTTTGGTGGCCCATGCTGCCCAAGGATGTTGTGGACTTTGTCTCTTCTTGCACGGTGTGTGCTTCTAACAAGGTTACTAACTCCAAGCCTGCCGGCCTCCATCAACCTGTGCCTATACCCAATGCCACCTTGCAGCACATTGTGATGGACTTTGTCACTGACCTTCCTCCCTCAGCAGGATGCAACACTGTCTGGGTGGTGGTGGACCGGTTCTCGAAGATGGCACAATTTATCCCGCTGACCGGCCTACCTTCTGTTCCCCGAATGGCGAATCTCTTCATCCAGCACATCTACCGTTTGCATGGCTTGCCCTTCACATTGTGTCCGATCGGGGGTTTCAGTTTACCTCGAGGTTCTGGAGGGCTCTCTGTAAACTCCTGGATGTGATATTGGACTTTTCCACAGTCTATCACCCCCAGTCCAATGGACAAGTCGAGAGGATCAACCAGATCATGGAGAATTATCTCCGTCACTTCATTTCCTTACAGCATGATAACTGGGTACAACTTCTTCCATGGGCCGAGTTCTCGTACAACAACCACACAAGCGAGTCCACCACTTCCATTCCGTTTTACATTGTATACGGTCAACATCCTAGAGTCCCTCTTCCAGTGTCTACTACTTCTCAGATACCCGCTGCTGACTCTGCATTTGGGGACTTCCTGTAAATCTGGCAACAGACCCGGGCATGAAGCGAAAAGCGGATACAAGAAGAGAGCCGCCGCAGTATCTTCCAGGTACCAAAGTCTCGCTGTCCTCATGGAACATTCGTTTGAGGGTGCCTTCATACAAGTTTGCTCCCAGGTTTCTCAGTCCTTTTGAGATTCGGCAACAGATTAACCATGTCTCCTATAAACTGCGGCTGCCTCCTACCTTCAGAATCCCCAACTCCTTTCATGTGTCCCTCCTGAAACCAGTGGTCCTGAACTGCTACAGCAAGACTTCCTGTTCCACAACTGCTCCCAGCAGTTCTTCTGATGTGTTCGAGGTGAGGGAGATCCTGGACTGCAAGAGGGTAGGAGGAAGGACTTTCTATTTGGTGGACTGGAGCGGGTTTGGTCCTGAGGAGAGGTCCTGGGAGCCGGAGGAGAACCTTGATGCCTCTGCTCTTGTTAAGAAGTTCCTCTCTCGCTCTAGTCCCAAGAAGAGGGGGCGTAAGAGGGGGGGATACTGTAGCGTCCAGGGCCATCGGGTCCACTCACCTGACGCCCGCAGCCATGGATCTGAATCTGGATCCCAGGAGACGCCAGCGCTCACTTCTGCTACGATCTGCTCTGTCCCGTAGGGTGCGCGCGCACGCTCGTGCCCTCTCTTAAAGGGCCAGTGCACGCACATGTAGGAAATCACCATCATCAACACACATGATTTCCTGGACTATAAGAAGGGCCCAACCCATCTGATCCTTGCCTGAGCATTGTTAGTATACCCCAAGTCTGTCTTTCAAATGGTCCCTTACTGTTTCCCGTTCCAGTTGTTACCCGTGCCCTGTTACCCGTTCCTGTATCCCGTACTGTGTTCTTGTTCCTGTGCCTACTAGTTGGAGTCGTGTCTACTGCACCTGTGTCATCCGCCACGTCCTGTGTTACCTACCTCCATCCGTGCCAGAGCTGCGGCCACTGTCTGGACTATCCTGGTACCCTTGTGCGGGACTTTTCTATTTCTGGGGTTCCCTGTTATTTTGCCAGCTGCCTCGCTGCTATGGCGGTGCGGCCTGGTGGGTCCACATACCCACAAACCGTGACATCACATAATGCAGTGAGAACACTGCTAATAATTTTTAGTCCCCGCATAAACCCTTTAAGATGCATTGTGTACAAGCAGTGAATCCACCGCACCTGGCCACGTTTTAACCTCCTTATTCTCTCTCCTCCTCTTCTAGGTGTTGGTCCTGAGCCTGGTACTTGGAACCACCATGATTTGCTTAGTGACCCGTATCTACTAATGTCTGGGGACTGGTAGGTCATTCTATTTTATCCAAATACTAGATGTATACTGTGATAATACATCACCTGTAGTGTTACTGTCAAATCTTCCCCCTGTACATGGACATAACTATAGCCCTAGTAGCCATAGAAGCTGCTATGGGGCTCTGATGCTGCGGGGGGCACCTTTGGTTGCCAAAACGTCATTAGTTTTTGTAAGGGAAGATCTGCTTTATTGCAGCATAACCCTTCCACGACAACCAACGTGTATATATACGGTGTAGGCCAGGAGGGAAGTATGGAGTGGGGTCACGGACTGAGCTCACTCCATAATTTGCTGGTGTTGGTTGTATGTTACAACTGACAGTTCACTGCGACGAGCGAAATCGTAGATTACTACGATCCCACTCGTTTAACCCCTTAGATGCTGAGGTCAATAGTAACTGCGGTAACTAAGCCATTAGAAAGATGGGGGTGGCCATCTCTGACGGCCCATTGCCCCCCTGCGATTGTGGGGTGCCAATGGTCGTCATTGCAGCTTGGAGGACTAATGTAGGCCCTCAGGTCTGCCATCTTTGCACCCCTGGCAAGGCTTAATAAGAGCAAGTAAAGAACACGATCAGGGGCGTAACTAGGAAAGACTGGGACCCATAGCAAACTTTTGACTGGGGCCCCCCCTCTCCTGGGTGTCACACAACCCCCCCCCTCTTGTAGATAGTGCCTTTTTTACAGCCCCCCCTGTAGATAACGCCATACAGCCCCCCCCTTTGTAGATAGCGCCATACATCCCCCTGTAGAGAACGCCATACAGCCCCCCTGTAGATAATGCCATACAGCCCCCTGTAGATAACGCCATACAGCCCCCCTGCAGAAAACGCCATACAGCCCCCCCTGTAGGGAACGCCATACAGCCCCCTTTGTAGAGAACGCCATACAGCCCCCCCTGTAGAGAACGCCATACAGCCCCCCTGTAGGGAACGCCATACAGCTCCCCCCTGTAGGGAACGCCATACAGCCACCCCCCCCCCCTGTAGGGGACGCCATACAGCGTTCCCCCCCCTGTAGGGAACGCCATACAGCGTCCCCCCTCCCAAAAAAATGCGACCTACAGTGTGTCCTACAAAATACATGTATCCCCTCTCCACAGGATCTCCACAGGATAGGGGATACAAGAGTGATCGCTGACAGCGATAGGGAGAACGGGGGACTGAAAGTCCCCTGAACTTCTCCATGAAAAACCTTTGACTTCCGGCGTCTGCGCAGCTCAATAAAAATGAAAGGAGCGTTGGTCACGCATGCGCACAAGCACGACCGGCGCTCCATTTATTTCTACGGAGCTGCCGACACAGAACCCGGAAGTCCGAGGTTTGTGATGGAGAACTTCAGCGGACTTTCAGTCCCCCGTTCTCCCTATCAATTCCAGCGATAACACATGTATCCCCTATCCTGTGGATAGGGGATACATGTCTTTTGCTCTATTTTGCGCCTTCAGGACCAGACACCGTTTAGCCCTTTTTAGCACGTGTTCGTTAAATGGCTATAACTTTTTTATTTGTTTTTGCGAACGACGTGATTTTTGCGATGTTTTTTCCATAGACAATGCAGGTTTAATTTTTATCGTTTTTATACACACCTTTTTTGCTATTTTAGAATTTTTATTCATAAAGTTTGAAAATAATAGTAAAAAAATAAGCTTTTTTACATTTCAGCTATTTTTTTTTTGGTAATAACATAGTTTTACCCTAAAATAGACCTTTTATTTGTGATCGTCATTGTCTACCGTAAATTTTAATATATTACATGTCTATATTAGGTTAATTGGGTCAGCGCTAGCGTTACAGCAATGATGGGCGGGGGGGAACTGTTTTTTTTTTTGGGTGGGTATTTTATGTGTATTTATTATTTACATTTTTTTTGCACTTTACTTTATTATTTTTTTATTACTATGGTCTGTCCCCCAATGGTCAAAGAAGACCTTTGGGGAACTTTATATATATTTTTTCTTTCTTTTACACCATGTTTTTCCACTGTAACTGGAGCTGCACAGCAGCCCCAGTTACAGGGGAAATCAGCCCTCTCATAGTGACGATTGTCACTAATAGGGCTGTGCTCGGTCTAGTAAGACCCAGCAGCAGTCTGCCACTAACGGCACCCGGCGATCATGTGACCAGTCACATGATCACCGGGAGGAATAGAGACAGCGGCGCTGCTGCTGTCTCTATTCCTGTACACAGCACGCATTCAGCGCTGTGTACAAGTGATCAGAGAAGACAGAAGCAGCGAAAGCTGCTTCTATCCTCTCCTCAGGGTCCCCGGCAGTCACTGACAGCCGGAGACCCGACATTCAGCTGCCCGATCGCGCGGGCAGCAAGTTAAAACCCGAGCCGTAGAAAGTCTATGGCTCGGGTTTTAAGGACCCTGACCGCTGGCCGTAAAAATACAGCCAGCGGTCGGGAACCAGTTAATGGCAGAGCGGGGAGATACCTCCCTGCTCTGCCGTAGTGTTCAGTGGCGTCCCGCTGTAGCAGCCACAGCGGCTGCTAGCGGAGCCTCCGGCCATGGTGGGGGACCGTGCCGGCGGGCGACACGGGCCCCCTCATGCCGCGGGCCCCGTAGCAGCCACTACTGCTGCTACGGCGGTAGTTACGCCACTGGCCTCTGGCTTCATACTCTTCTGCCCAGGTGATATAGAGTTGTGCGTGTAGAGTACCAATACCTTGGCTGTGTAACTAGCTGTACAAGTCTACAGGCTCTGTACAAAAACGTGTATATATTATATATTTTATGAGAAGGATGTAAAATCTTGTACATAAGGTTTACGTTTACTACACCCATCATCTCAGGTTTACAAGTATAAATGAAATTTTACAGCCTGATGTCCGACAAAAGTTAACATTGAAGGGGTTATCGGACTTCAATAAAAAAAAACCTGCATTACACTAAAAAATACTCACAGGTTCCTCACGAGTAGTTTTCTGTGAAAGTTTCTGCAAATAATGGTAATTCCCACTGGGCCATTGTTTACATTCCCTGTTACTCTGAATTAGGTGGTCCCTCAGTTTCCCATGATTCCCCATCATCTGCTATTCCCTCCCCCGTCTGAGTTTTCACCGACCCCTGCCGTTTTGTAAATATCCCTTCCTCTGCTGGCTTTTCATCTGAGCACAAACTTTATTTGCCTGCATCCTAAAGGCTACTCCTCCTGTGACTTCTTGTGGACGATGCGTCACATGACCTGTGACATTCGCATAAGGGAGCGTTCCTGAAAGAGCCACAGAAGACACAAGAGAAAGGACATATCGTTCTAGGGGCGGATAGAAGAGGAAGTGTCACGTTAACAGTGATTTTTCGTTTTCTCGGTGCACTCTGAAAAAAATTTTTTTTTTCCTATCCTCCGTTATTTAGATATTGGTGGCATTATATTTGGAACCCGATTTTTAAATAACCCCCTGAACTGTCAATTGGGTGTGTAATTGGCAAGGGGGCGTGTAACATCGCTGTGACACTGTCCAATCAGCTACGGACAGTGCCATAGCAAGAGCTGGAGAGAGGAGTGTGCGAGCGCACGCACGCAGCTCCGTGCTAAGCACACTCGCTCACGGCAGACAAGAGATCAGTCTTGTCGTTTGTCTGGCGAGAACTTTAAGAGAGAGTGTGAAAGTGTGCATGCACGCACACATGTACGCGCGCTCTATCCTCACTCCAGCTCTTGCTGTGGCACGGTCCGTAGCGGCAACGTTACACGCCCCCTTGCCAAATACACGCCCCATTGACCATTCAGGGGGTTATTTAAATATAAATGGTACCAATATCTAAATAACAGAGGAGGAAAGGAAAAAAATGTAAAGTGCCCCAGGGTTTGCGCACCCCTTCCCATTACATGCTGCACCTGTATGGGCAGGTGACAGGTTCTCTTTACGTCAGGAGCTTACCCAGGGCTAGAGTACTTATTTGGGCAATGTCACTTGCACAAAACCGCTCTGTGCAGTGGCTCTCTGCTCTGGCTCCTAGTGGAGGGGCCTGACCGGGAGTCCCATCTCAATGACATCCATATGCCCGAATAAACACGGAATTCTGATCTAGGCTTTCAATTAAAGGCTTTGGACACCTTTGCAATGAAATTTTATAATTGATTTGCTTCCTAGATGCAAAATTAAACAACTCTCAAAAGAGTCCGTTAAAAACCCTACCATTTTGCTGCTGTAGAGTCTGTTTAACTCCTTTACATAGCTGGTTGTCCTGCTGCTTATTCATGTATTTTATTCATTTGTATAGCGCCAACTTATTCTACAGTGTTGTATATAGTAATCACTCACATCGGTCCCGGTCCTCATTGGAGCTTACAATCTACATTCCAAATAAGCCTAATGATTTTGAAGTGTGGGAGGAAACGGGAGTGCCTGGAGGAAACCCACGCAAACACGGGAAGAACATACAAACTCCATGCAAATGTTGTCCTTGGTCGGATTCAAACCTATAAACCCAGCGCAGTAAGGCAAAAGTTATTGCGGACGGGTGCTGACACCTGCTTTCTTTGCTCTACACCCTCACTTTTCTTAGTGTTAGATATAACAGTAGGGAGGAGGAGGAGAAGAAGGTTGTACATGGCAGATCAGAGTGTAGAGAGTGAGGAAAGTATCCAGGAAGGGCAGATCACACAGGATGTTCGTATAGGGTGAAAATAAAGAGCACACATGGCAGTCTGCAGGGAGTGAAGCCCACAGGCTGTAAATCAGTATATAAAAGAACCCACGGCAGAGTCTGCTGGGGAAGGTAGGGGGAAAATCAACCTCCTCAGCATCAGTGCTGGTCAGCACAAGGGAGAAGAGATCCCTCATGAGCTGTAGAAAGAGAAAGCAGTACAGAAATGAACCTGTGCTGATACATGAGATAGTGAATGCTGCAGCATCCTGGAATCAGACCTCAACATCCAGCATGTAATCCTGGGAGGGACATGAAAAAAAAAAAAAAAGTGAATATCAGGGGTGTGAAAGTGAATGAAGGATTGAGGATTACAGCTTGCAACTTTTTTTTTTTTTTTTTATTTAACTCCAGGTAACCACTAACCTGTAAAAATATAATATATTTTTTTTTACATAAAAGGTGTCTGTATTCTATTAGGCTATATTCACACATTAGGAATTTGTGAAACAGCATCTGTTTTCGGTTTTGCTTTGCTGGTGTGTGTGTGTGTGGGGGGGGGGGGGTCTTTTTTATAGAACAAAGAAAAACTAATATGCTTAAAAAGCGATGGAAATTGATGTGCATCCATGTTAATTCACTGTAATTTAATCCAATTGCACATATGCCGTTAAATGGATTACATGGTGTCAACATAGCCTTACAAAGAAAATGAGAAATTATTTTGCTGAACTTACAAACTTGAGGCAAATATTGAGATAGCGCAGATCTCCATAATACTTCTGCTCTTGGTGGAATATCCTGACCGCTCTCTCTAGCAGTGGAGACAAGTTGCTCTCTTTACCTCCCTGGGGATATGCTTGTTCTGCCCATTTTATATACCTACAACATAGAATAAGTTCAAGTATGAGAACGGTTTTTAACAATCCGATAGCTAGCACAGGGATTGCACAGGATCATAAAAACATGGCGGCTTTCTTCCAAAAAACACTGCTACAGCCGCCCACAGGTTGTGTGTGGTACTGCAGCTCAGCGCCATGTTGAGCAGCCATGATTTCCTTATCCTGTACAACCACTTTAAAATGAAAACCTCTATGAATAAAATAAAAAAAATGATAGAGTTATACTAGTGGGCACAATGACCTCCACTAAACACCCAAAGTGCCAATAAGAGGGACTGAAAAGCAAGAACTTCCTGGTTATGTGATCACATGATCCCTCTTAGCCAGTCAGCAGTTAAGAAAAGGATCATATGATGGAGTTTGAGAAGTCCTGCTCACATGGGTTTAGGGTAATGGTTTCCACTTTCTCGGCATAAAACAGATGCATAAAACCTTTTCCAGGTCACTCATCTATGAAGTCTTCTAAAAAAAAATAAAAAAAATGGCACTTTTCTGGAGCTCCGTCCTACCCATTAACAAATCAAAGGTTTAAAGATTATGACATTCTTGACAGAAAAAGCAGTCCCCACAGAGGGGCCACAATATTCTCAAATAAGGACAGCAATGTAATGATTATGCTTTACAGGATTTCATCCCCCATGGCTGCTCCACCAAGTCATGCTGTAAACCCCCTCCTTTATCCTTCTTCCATAATCCCCATATGCTTAGTAATGACTCTTGTAACTCGACCTCATACAAATAAGTGCAATATGACGGTCAATGAAAACAACTTTCTTTTAGGTGATTTTTTTTCTGTAAAATTGAAATGAAACAAAATAAAAACTTCTCTCCATACAAGCACCCCATCTATCCTGTGCTCACTTACAATGCACCAACAAACTATTAGCCAACCTAAATATCATTACTGTTATAGAAGAGTCCATCAACAATTGACATACCGGTCCCAAACATCCAAAGGATCATCTCCAGTGTAAAAGTGAAGTTCCAATTCAAAGGCCCTTAAAAAAAAAAAGAACTAAATGAATAAAGAACCAAAACATTATCCCTCCATGTTTTGGCAATACAAATATTGGTTACACATCTCAGCTTTTTTAGGCGCTTATTTCATGTCACTATAGATCCTTCATCCACTGATCCCCCTATATAATCATATACTACAAAGACGTGGAGGATCTCGTTGTAAGACGGCTTCAGATGGAAACAATTTTTTTTTTGTTGCATTTGTGACCATTTTAGTTTTGTTAGTAAATTTTTAAACGGAGGAGCCCATGGCACCTAAGCACATGGCCGAGGAACATTCTGGTGAATAGGCACTTACAGCTCCCGCACATGTTGCATAAATGCTGCAGAAATTGACCCGCGGCGCAGATTCTCAATTTGCAGCATTTCAACTTATCTTGCGTAAAACGCTGCAGACTTTCGGTACGGAGATTCTACAGGAGCTCTAAGGCGGAGGTCTCCAACCGGTGACACTACAGCCGTTGTGGGACTACAAGGCCTTACATGTCACTCAGAGCACGTGGGTAAGTCACATGCGGACTTGAGTATGTTCACACTAGTGTCAGGGATCATTACCATGTATATTGTTTGCAAAAATATTATCCTCACACATATGTATATACATTTCAGTTCTTTGTGTAATATACTGATATATATATAACAAGTTCTTTGTTCATGACGGACACACCTATGGAAGACACCGCCCCCTGGAATGCAAGAAGAGTGTACAGAAGAACTTGCAGCTGAGAAGCCGGTGGGGGCTTGGGCACTCCCACATCCCTAGTGAGGGAGCATGTGTCTTTTCCTGTGTTTCTTTGTTCTGAATAAAGTTAGTTCGCTTCCTGTCCTATCTGAGGAAAGCTGTGTACCAACATCTCTTTGGCTGGTTTACTTCTTTCCAGGCATGCCTTCAGCTTTCAATTTACAGAGGTGGTTATTCGGTGTGGAATAACAGGGAGAAGGAAGCTACCCTGAAATTCGGACTTGACACTAGTATCATGGCTTACATTTTATGTGAACGATGATGGAAATGATGAATCCGTTTTGCAAAGGATCCGGATAGATCCAATTAACTCACGATGGGTCCATCAGATTTTACAGTTTACTATGCTATCCGGGTTGTCACGGAGAACCGGAAAATAAATTATTGAAGTGTGAACATAGCCTAACTCATGTTATTTTACCCTCCCCAGAACATACATATTTATTGCCAGTGGAGAAGTAACTGGAGGAACGGTTTGTAACATGCTGATACAATATACAGGTGTATACACGGTAATGACTCCTCCTTGGACTCTCCTGATGTAGTAGTTATTGTCTGTTTAGTGAATTACTCACTGTTTCCTTTGCAGGATGGCATTATGGTTGGCATGGACTTGCTGGGAGAGAACCTCCTGCAGAGTCGACATATCCCTCCCATGTCGAAGAGGTTGAACATTTTCCTTACTGAGTTCCCACTCATCTCCGTCCTGTGCCATACTCTGCTGTACAAACGGATACAAAATATTGTAAAGATAACAGGTATATCAGCAATGACCAATATCTTCCCTATGATACATCTGCATCGGAGGCATCATTCAGGGCCGCTGTCGCAGATTCCGTAAAATTTGACAGGGAAAACGGTGCAGCATGCTGCACTATATTCTCCTATCAAAAAAAGACACCTTGGCGGAACTCACTGTAAGTCAATGGGGTCTGTCAGGCATGTTGGTATTTGCGGTGTGACGGATCCTGAACGCTTTGAAAACCGAAACACCAACGCAGATGTTTACAAAGACTAAAGCTGAGAAGCTCGCTGTGAAATACTGGGGATGAGCATGTATTACATGATGGCCCATAGATTTTAGTGGCCACTGAGTAACACTAAATTTCTTCAGCTAATTTTAGTATCCCCATGGTCACGTGGCTGCACCTATTCCTTTCATTTGTACACATAACTGAATGACTATAGGAGAAAGAGAAAGAGAGAGAGGGGGGGGAGAAAGAGAGAGAGGGGGGGAGGAGAAAGAGAGAGGAGAGAGAGAGAGAGAGAGAGGGGGGAGGAGAGAGAGAGAGAGAGGGGGGGAGGAGAGAGAGAGAGAGAGGGGGGAGGAGAGAGAGGGGGGGAGGAGACAGAGAGAGAGGGGGAGGGAGAGAGAGAGAGAGAGAGAGGGGGAGGGAGAGAGAGAGAGGGGGGGAGAGAGAGGGGAGGAGAGAGAGAGGGGGGGAGAGAGAGAGGGGGGGAGAGAGAGAGGGGGGGAGGAGAGAGAGAGAGAGGGGGGGAGGAGAGAGAGAGGGAGAGATAGAGAGAGAGGGGGGGAGGAGAGAGAGGGAGAGAGAGAGAGAGGGAGAGAGAGGGAGAGAGAGGGAGAGAGAAGATTGCGCCTGTCGAGGGAGACTGTCCGCTACGGGAGAGAGGTAAGGTGTTAGCTCATTGGTCCAGTGTCCATGTGCAGAATACCAAGGAACTGATATCCAATGAACTGAAATTAATTCATCTCTGTAGACGGCTGTGAATGCAATGGCCCCACACGTAGCAATTGTGTGTCAGTTGTGATTTTTTTTTGGGGATGTTTGTGGAGTTTGAAACGGAAGCTGTGGTTTCACTTTCAATTTCCGTTGCGGGGTTCACCCGATGGAAACCACAGACGGAACCCCGGAACAGAAAGCGAACGGTGATGTGAACAGGCCCTTACATTGACACCAGTGATAAAGAACCATCCATTACACATCCATTTTTTTGAATAGAGAAATTACGGCACGTTTTTATGGGCCCATGGACTTCTATTGGCCACGTGTACCTCCCCGTATGCTTACGGGAAGGTGTCGGGCCGTTGAAAAATTATAGAACATGTCCTATTTCAGGCCGTAATTACGGCACGGGCAGCCCATAGGAGTCTATGGGGCTCCCGTAATTACGGGTGACTACGTGTGTGCACCCGTAATTACAGGAGCGTTGCTAGGCGACAACAGTAAATAGTCACTGTCCAGGGTGCTGAAAGCGTTAAACGATCAGCAGTAACTCTCAGCACCCGGGACAGAAACTACCGATCAAATATAGATAAAGCTGTAAAAAAAAAAAAAAAAAAAAAGACATTCATATTTACCCAGAACTCCCTGCTTCTTCCTCAAGTCCGGCCTCCTGGGATGACGTTACAGCCAATCACAGGCCAATCACTGGTTGCAGCGGTCACATGGACTGCCGCGTCATCCAGGGAGGTCGGGCTGGATGTGAAGAGAGGGGTTATGAATTTCTTTTACTTTTATATCGGTAAGGGCTGTCCCTTCTCTCTATTCTGCACTGATAGAGAGAAGGGGCTGCCGATTAGCGCAGCGCAATTTTGCAGAGAAAACGTGCCCGGAAATACGGGTGCAATACGGGTCGCATACGTGTGACCAAGGACCCGTATTTACGGGTGGACAAAAATACGTTCGTGTGCATGGGGCCTAAGAGATTATACAACGAAAGTGTGAATTTAGCCTTACATTTTAGGCCAGTCTGCTGGGGACGTGCAGATGCAACGGTTATAAATGTTGTAGATTAGAAAAAATGTGCTACAGCCAAAGCTGTGCCCATGACCCCGCGCCTCCGCGAATAAAATAAGCCTGTTCTTAAAAATGCACATGTGCCCATCGCAGAGATAAGGATATACACACATATATACCACACACGGTGTATACCCTCCACAACGCCCCTCCCCAAAGTCACTGTCTCCCAAGATCAGCCCATTGGTAGAGAATTGAAAGGCAATTATACATTATATACACTCCGTTGTATAAGTACTGATAACGCCTACTCACATATTGCTTATAAACCCTCCCCCCAGGTTACAGTGCACATAATCTACGACATGGAGGGCAAACTGTGGCAGCGCCGCTACAGGGTCCAGCGGGGGGCGGCGCACACCACGAGCTGCCCTCCATCACTAGCGATATATTCCACCGGCACATCACGTCACTCACCGCCCGTGCAGTTATCTCCGCAGCTCAAGGAGTCTACGCCGCTACACAAACCAGATTTGAAATAAAGTAACTGTTGTCTGATTGGTCTACTACGAGACCTGTCACGTGACGCGCCTGCCCACCGCAGCTGTCTTCTCGAGTACCTTGAGATGATTTGCTAAAACATACCACGTGATTGTAAAGGAAGCACAAAAGCATCTTGGGAGATGTAGTCTTTCGTTTAGCTGTTCGGCGGCGCGCGCTGTTCCATGGAGTTCCCTGGAGAGGAATGATTATGTCAGTTTTCCTGTAGGATGAAATAATTCCTTCATATTTGACACTTTTATGCATGGGCCCGACCTTTAGTAATGGAAGCAGCCGAATGGTTTAGCTAATTTGGTGGTGCATTTTAGGTACACTGAGCATGTGACTACAGCCAACGCTGGAAAACGACTTCCAAGACCGTGTGGCCTAAATAATACGGCGCGGCCCCATGCACACGTCCGTATTTTTCATCCGTTATTACGGACCCATTCATTTCAATGGCCTATGGACACCTTTGCAGATTTTTAGGGATGGGTGTCCATGCCCCATGGCGGATCATCATAGGGTGTTTTGGATGGCCGCCCGGGGCCCGAGACTCCCAGGGGGCCCATAGCCACCCAAAGTACAATGTCGTTTTTGGCACTATTTGCAGCGAATTGCGGCAAAAAACGCGACGAAACAGCATTGTATTTGTCCTGCAAAAAGACCTTTAGACATAAGGTCACATGACCGCAGCTCTGTCACCCCATTATAAGTGCCCTATATTCTACATAATGTGATCGGCGCTGTAATGTAGATAACAACAGTGATTTTTATTTACACCGCGTTCCAAATTATTATGCAAATGTTATTTTTCGCTGATTTTACGAAATAGTCGATGCAAATGACGGTCAGTATAATCTTCACGCCATCAACCGTTGGAGTATAATGCAAATTTTATTGAACAAATCTCCTAATGATAACAGATTTTTTTTTTAGAAGTAAAAAACTCAAAATGCTAATTATTATGCACAACAGATATCAATTTTTTTTAACCCCTGCAGGACTGAGCCTTTATGTGGTAATAACTCCGGAATGCTTTTACCTATCCAAGCGATTCTGAGATTGTTTTCTCGTGACATGTTGTACTTTATGTTAGGGAAAAAATTTGGTCGATAAATTCAATATTTATTTCTAAAAAACACCAAGATTGAGAAAATTTGCAAAAATTTGCATTTTTCTAAATTTAAATGTATCTACTTTTAAAACAGATAGTAATACCACACAAAATAGTTACTAGTTAACATTTCCCATATGTCTACTTTATGTTTGCATCGTTTTTTGAACATTCTATTATTTTTCTAGGACGTTTCAAGGCTTAGAACTTTAGCAGCAATTTCTCATATTTTCAAGAAAATGTCAAAAGGCGATTTTTAAAAAGGACCAGTTCAGTTGAGAAGTGGCTTTGAGGGCCTTATATATTAGATAGTCCCCATAAATAACCCCATTTTGAAAACGGCACCCCTCAAAGTATTCAAAACAGCATTCAGAAAGTTTTTTAACCCTTTAGGCGTTTCACAGGAATTAAAGCAAAGTAGAGGTGAAAGTTACACATTTCATTTTTTTTTTACAAAATTCATTTGCAATACTTTTTTTTTCTATACCACAGAAGGTTTTACCCGAGAAATGTAACTTATTATTTATTGCCCAGATTCTGCAGTTTAGAAATATCCCACATGTGGCCCATGTACGCTAATTTACTGAAACACCGGCCTCAGAAGCAAAGGAGCACCTAGTGGATTTTGGGGCCTCCTTTTTTTTTTTGCATATATTTTAGGCAGCATGTCAGGTTTGAAGAGGTCTTGTGGGGCCAAAACAATAAAGACCCCCAAAAGTGACCTCATTTTGGAAACTACACCCCTCACGGAAATTATCTAGGGGTATAGTTAGCATTTTGAACCCACAGTTTTTTTGCTAAATTTATTTGAATTAGTATGTGAAGATGAAAATCTACTTTTTTCTGAAAAAACTTAGAAATTGTTAATTTTTGCAAGGAATAAAAGAGAAAAAACACCCCAACATATGTAAAGCAATTTCTCCCGATTATAGCAATATCCCATATGTGGTAATAAACTGCTGTTTGGACCCACAGCAGGACTCAGAAGGGAAGGAGCAACATTTGGATTTTGAAATTCTGATTTTGCTGGAATAGTTTTCAGTGCAGTGTCGCGTTTGCAATGCACTGGAGGGAACAAAATAGTGGAAACCCCCGGAAAGTGACCCCATTTTGGAAACTACACTCATCAAGGAATTTTTCTAGGGGAGTAAAGTTAGCATTTTGACCCCACAGTTGTTTTGCTGAATTCATTGGAATTATTCTGTAAAGGTAAAAATCTACTTTTTTTCTGAAAAAAGGTAGCCATTTTTAATTTTTACAAGGAATAAAGGAGAAAAAGCACCCCAACATTTGTAAAGAATTTCTCCCGATTACGGAAATATGCCATATGTGGTAATAAACTGCTGTTTGGACCCACAGCAAGGCTCAGAAGGGAAGGAGCGCTATTTGGCTTTTGGAGTTCAAATTTAGCTGAAATGGTTTTTGGGTGCCATGTCGCATTTGCAAAGCCCCTGAGAGGCCAAAACAGTGGAGACCCCCCAAAAGTGGAAATTACACCACTTAAAGAATCTATCTAGGGATATAGTGGGCATTTAGACCCCACAAGTCTTTTGCAGGATTTATTAGAATTAGGCCGTGAAAATGAATATCAACATTTCTTCCACTAAAATTGTGCATTTTTTCAATTTCACAAAGGATAAAGGAGAAAATGCACCCCAACATTTGTAAAGCAATTTCTCCCGAGTACGGCTATACCCCACGTGTGATCATAAATGGTTTTTCTGGAGCTGCCCCAATCCTTTCGCATACATGACGTCTTCCATGCCTCCCTCCTTAAACGCTGCTCCCCGTCCTGGTCCCCCTCGAGGAAACCTCCTGTTCCCGTTCTCACCCCTGAGGGGGTGGAATTCGAGGTGGCCAAGATTATGGACAGTAGGATGGTCCAGGGCTCCCTCCAGTACCTGGTCCATTGGAGAGGATACGGGCCGGAGGAGAGGACTTGGGTACCTGCCCGTGATGTTCATGCTGGGGTATTGATCAGGAGGTTCCACCTTCTCTTCCCTACTAAACCGGGTCCTCTTAGTAAGGGTCCGGTGGCCCCTCATAAAAGGGGGAGTACTGTTAGGGATCTGCCAGGTACTACGTCTAGGTATACTCCTGTGATTAATCAATCCACACCTAAGGCCAGACCTGTTCGACTGACACCATCTCCCACCAACCAGGGTGGCAGGCTCAGGAGTGGGAGAGCCTATCGCGGCCTGGTCAGTCGGAGTTAGCTCCGCCCCCTGTCCTTTATTACCTGCCGTGCTCTCTTCCTCAGTGCTTGTAATTCTTCTGGATTCCTGGCCTCACTGCTGCTTGCTCCAGCCTGCTTCTGCCGTGCTTCTGCCTTGCTGCAGTTCCGCTTAACCTGCTTTGCTTTTTCCCTGGCTTGCTTCCTTCTCCGTGCTCACTTTGGTATACTCCACTTCATCCTGGTCCTGACTACTCATTCACCGCTCCGTTTCCTCGCGGCGTTCCGTGGCTACTGCCCCTTCCCTTGCGTGGTCCCTGTTTGTTCTCCCGTGCACTTAGACAGCGTAGGGACCGCCGCCCAGTTGTACCCCGTCGCCTAGGGCGGGTCGTTGCAAATAGACAGGGACAGTGCGGTGGGTAGATTAGGGCTCACTTTCCCTTCACCACTTTCCTGCCACTACAAACAGGTTGCTGTATATTGTGTTCGGCATTCACTGTCGAGGGTGCTGAAAGAGTTACTGCCGATCAGTTAGCTCTTTCAGCACCTTGGACAGTGACGGGCGTCGACTAGCCTCATCTCTATGATGGCGGCTGCGCGAAAATCACGCAGCCGCGCATCATACACGGATGACACACGCAGCTGTCAAATGTTTTTTGCGCGCGCAAAACGCTGTGTTGTTTGCGCACGCAAAAACGCAACATCCGTCTGTATCTGCCCTTAGGCAAATAGTTTTATTTTTTCTAAAAGTGGTAAAACATAAAACAAAACATAACAATGTGGTATCGCCGTAATCGTATCAACCTGTAGAATAAGGTAGACATGTCGTTTTTTTTACCGCCTGATGGACGCCGTTAAAACAAAACCCCCCAAAAAATGGCGTAATTGCTGTTTTTTTGCCTATTTCACATCACAAATAATTTTTGATTCAGCTTCCCAGTATATTATGCTGTAGAATAAATGGCGCCATGAAAAACTACAACTTGTCCCGCAAAACACAAGCCCTCATAAGGCTGCGTCGACGAAAAAATATAAAAAAAGTTATGGCTTTTGGAAGGCAGGAAAGGAAAAGGATAAAATGAAAAAACTCAAATTGGCCGTGTACTTAAGGGGTTAAAGTTTATTCAGTATACAGTAAGCATTTCTACAACTTTCTAATATACTTTGTGTTTCATTATTCCGTCATTTAGAGACTAAAAATCTGTTACAGGGCCCATCAGGGTAAGGTGAGTTTTCTTTTTATTGGTGCAAAGGGGGCCTAACTTATCTATGGTAAAACACAGGGGCCTAACTTATCTATGGTAAAACACAGGGGCCTAACTTATCTATGGTAAAACACAGGGCGCCAAACTTATCTATGGTAAAACACAGGGGCCTAACTTATCTATGGTAAAACACAGGGGGCCTAACTTATCTATGGTAAAACACAGGGGGCCTAACTTATCTATGGTAAAACACAGGGGCCTAACTTATCTATGGTAAAACATAGGCGGCCTAACTTATCTATGGTAAAACACAGGGGCCTAATTTATCTATGGTAAAACACAGGGGGCCTAACTTATCTATGGTAAAACACAGGGGCCTAACTTATCTATGGTAAAACACAGGGGGCCTAACTTATCTATGGTAAAACACAGGGGGCCTAACTTATCTATGGTAAAACACAGGGGGCCTAACTTATCTATGGTAAAACACAGGGGCCTAACTTATCTACGGTAAAACACAGGGGGCCTAACTTATCTATGGTAAAACACAGGGGACCTAACTTATCTATGGTAAAACACAGGGGGCCTAACTTATCTATGGTAAAACACAGGGGGCCTAACTTATCTATGGTAAAACACAGGGGGCCTAACTTATCTATGGTAAAACACAGGGGGCCTAACTTATCTATGGTAAAACACAGGGGACCTAACTTATCTATGGTAAAACACAGGGACCTAACTTATCTATGGTAAAACACAGGGGCCTAACTTATCTATGGTAAAACACAAGGGGCCTAACTTATCTATGGTAAAACACAGGGGGCCTAACTTATCTATGGTAAAACACAGCGGGCTTAACTTTTTATTTTGGGTGTCTAGTTTCTTCCATTTTACTGCCGCTGCTGCCGAGTAAGTTGCACCGCAAAGGGGTCACTAAGACCATGTTCACACGGTGGATTTTGCTTGGTGGGTCCCGCTGCAAAATCGGACGCAGAATTATTCCTGCCGTCAACCAAAAGATTCCTACTCCCATTCACTTCAGATCGGGCAGGACGCTTCTTTTGCCCGCTAGTTGAAAAAATCAGCTAGCGGTAAAAAGAGGCATCCGCCTCCCACTGAAATAGAGATCTGCAGAACATTGCTCTCTCCTCTCTACCTCCTGACAGATACATAGTGATATATTCTGCAGATTATTGTCCAACTGACTACTCTAGAGATCTGCAGAACATTGCTCCTCTACCTCCTGACAGATACATAGTGATATATTCTGCAGATTATTACACCACTGACTTCTCTAGAGATCTGCAGAACATTGCTCCTCTAACTCCTGACAGATACATAGTGATATATTCTGCAGATTATTACACAACTGACCTCTCTGGAGATCTGCAGCACATTGCTCCTCTACCTCCTGACAGATACATAGTGATATATTCTGCAGATTATTACACCACTGACTTCTCTAGAGATCTGCAGAACATTGCTCCTCTAACGACTGACAGATACATAGTGATATATTCTGCAGATTATTACACCACTGACCTCTCTAGAGATCTGCAAGACATTGCTCCTCTACCCCTGACAGATACATAGTGATATATTCTGCAGATTATTACACCACTGACTTCTCTAGAGATCTGCAGAACATCGCTCCTCTAACTCCTGACAGATACATAGTGATATATTCTGCAGATTATTACACCACTGACCTCTCTGGAGATCTTCAGAACATTGCTCCTCTACCTCCTGACATACATAGTGATATATTCTGCAGATTATTACACCACTGAACTCTCAAGAGATCTGCAGAACATCGCTCCTCTAACTCCTGACAGATACATAGTGATATATTCTGCAGATTATTACACCACTGACCTCTCTAGAGATCTGCAGGACATTGCTCCTCTACCCCTGACAGATACATAGTGATATATTCTGCAGATTATTACACCACTGACCTCTCCCGAGATCTGCAGAACATTGCTCCTCTACCGCCTGACAGATACATAGTGATATATTCTGCAGATTATTACACCACTGACTTCTCTAGAGATCTGCAGAACATTGCTCCTCTAACTCCTGACAGATACATAGTGATATATTCTGCAGATTATTACACAACTGACCTCTCTGGAGATCTGCAGCACATTGCTCCTCTACCTCCTGACAGATACATAGTGATATATTCTGCAGATTATTACACCACTGACTTCTCTAGAGATCTGCAGAACATTGCTCCTCTAACTCCTGACAGATACATAGTGATATATTCTGCAGATTATTACACCACTGACCTCTCTAGAGATCTGCAGAACATCGCTCCTCTAACGACTGACAGATACATAGTGATATATTCTGCAGATTATTACACCACTGACCTCTCTAGAGATCTGCAGAACATTGCTCCTCTTCCTCCTGACAGATACATAGTGATATATTCTGCAGATTATTATACCACTGACCTCTCTAGAGATCTGCAGAACATTGCTCCTCTACCTCCTGACAGATACATACTGATATATTCTGCAGATTATTACACCACTAAACCTCTCTGGAGATCTGCAGAGCATTGCTCCTCTACCTCCTGACAGATACATAGTGATATATTCTGCAGATTATTACACCACTGACCTCTCTAGACATCTGCAGAACATTGCTCCTCTACCTCCTGACAGATACATAATGATATATTCTACAGATTATTACACCACTGACTTCTCTAGAGATCTGCAGAACATCGCTCCTCTAACTCCTGACAGATACATAGTGATATATTCTGCAGATTATTATACCACTGACCTCTCTAGAGATCTGCAGAACATTGCTCCTCTACCTCCTGACAGATACATACTGATATATTCTGCAGATTATTACACCACTGACCTCTCTGGAGATCTGCAGAACATTGCTCCTCTACCTCCTGACAGATACATAATGATATATTCTGCAGATTATTACACCACTGACCTCTCTAGAGATCTGCAGAACATTGCTCCTCTTCCTCCTGACAGATACATAGTGATATATTCTGCAGATTATTATACCACTGACCTCTCTAGAGATCTGCAGAACATTGCTCCTCTACCTCCTGACAGATACATACTGATATATTCTGCAGATTATTACACCACTGACCTCTCTGGAGATCTGCAGAACATTGCTCCTCTACCTCCTGACAGATACATAGTGATATATTCTGCAGATTATTACACCACTGACCTCTCTAGACATCTGCAGAACATTGCTCCTCTACCTCCTGACAGATACATAATGATATATTCTACAGATTATTACACCACTAACTTCTCTAGAGATCTGCAGAACATCGCTCCTCTAACTCCTGACAGATACATAGTGATATATTCTGCAGATTATTACACCACTGACCACTCTAGAGATCTGCAGAACATTGCTCCTCTACCTCCTGACAGATACATAGTGATATATTCGGCAGATTATTATACCACTGACCTCTCTAGAGATCTGCAGAACATTGCTCCTCTAACTCCTGACAGATACATAGTGATATATTCTGCAGATTATTACACAACTGACCTCTCTGGAGATCTGCAGCACATTGCTCCTCTATCTCCTGACAGATACATAGTGATATATTCTGCAGATTATTACACCACTGACTTCTCTAGAGATCTGCAGAGCATTGCTCCTCTAACTCCTGACAGATACATAGTGATATATTCTGCAGATTATTACACCACTGACCTCTCTAGAGATCTGCAGAACATCGCTCCTCTAACTCCTGACAGATACATAGTGATATATTCTGCAGATTATTACACAACTGACCTCTCTAGAGATCTGCAGGACATTGCTCCTCCACCCCTGACAGATACATAGTGATATATTCTGCAGATTATTACACCACTGACCTCTCTAGAGATCTGAAGAACATTGCTCCTCTTCATCCTGACAGATACATAGTGATATATTCTGCAGATTATTACACCACTGACCTCTCTAGAGATCTGCAGAACATTGCTCCTCTACCTTCTGACAGATACATAGTGATATATTCTGCAGATTATTACACCACTGACCTCTCTAGAGATCTGCAGAACATTACTCCTCTACCTCCTGGCAGATACACAGTGATATATTCTGCAGATTATTACACCACTGACCTCTCTAGAGATCTGAAGAACATTGCTCCTCTTCATCCTGACAGATACATAGTGATATATTCTGCAGATTATTACACCACTGACCTCTCTAGAGATCTGCAGAACATTGCTCCTCTACCTTCTGACAGATACATAGTGATATATTCTGCAGATTATTACACCACTGACCTCTCTAGAGATCTGCAGAACATTGCTCCTCTACCTTCTGACAGATACATAGTGATATATTCTGCAGATTATTACACCACTGACCTCTCTAGAGATCTGCAGAACATTACTCCTCTACCTCCTGGCAGATACACAGTGATATATGCTGCAGATTATTACACCACTGACCTCTCTGGAGATCTGCAGAGCATTGCTCCTCTAACTCCTGACAGATACATAGTGATATATTCTGCAGATTATTACACCACTGACCTCTCTAGAGATCTGCAGAACATCGCTCCTCTAACTCCTGACAGATACATAGTGATATATTCTGCAGATTATTACACAACTGACCTCTCTAGAGATCTGCAGGACATTGCTCCTCCACCCCTGACAGATACATAGTGATATATTCTGCAGATTATTACACCACTGACCTCTCTAGAGATCTGAAGAACATTGCTCCTCTTCATCCTGACAGATACATAGTGATATATTCTGCAGATTATTACACCACTGACCTCTCTAGAGATCTGCAGAACATTGCTCCTCTACCTTCTGACAGATACATAGTGATATATTCTGCAGATTATTACACCACTGACCTCTCTAGAGATCTGCAGAACATTACTCCTCTACCTCCTGGCAGATACACAGTGATATATTCTGCAGATTATTACACCACTGACCTCTCTAGGGATCTGAAGAACATTGCTCCTCTTCATCCTGACAGATACATAGTGATATATTCTGCAGATTATTACACCACTGACCTCTCTAGAGATCTGCAGAACATTGCTCCTCTACCTTCTGACAGATACATAGTGATATATTCTGCAGATTATTACACCACTGACCTCTCTAGAGATCTGCAGAACATTGCTCCTCTACCTTCTGACAGATACATAGTGATATATTCTGCAGATTATTACACCACTGACCTCTCTAGAGATCTGCAGAACATCGCTCCTCTAACTCCTGACAGATACATAGTGATATATTCTGCAGATTATTACACAACTGACCTCTCTAGAGATCTGCAGGACATTGCTCCTCCACCCCTGACAGATACATAGTGATATATTCTGCAGATTATTACACCACTGACCTCTCTAGAGATCTGAAGAACATTGCTCCTCTTCATCCTGACAGATACATAGTGATATATTCTGCAGATTATTACACCACTGACCTCTCTAGAGATCTGCAGAACATTGCTCCTCTACCTTCTGACAGATACATAGTGATATATTCTGCAGATTATTACACCACTGACCTCTCTAGAGATCTGCAGAACATTACTCCTCTACCTCCTGGCAGATACACAGTGATATATTCTGCAGATTATTACACCACTGACCTCTCTAGAGATCTGAAGAACATTGCTCCTCTTCATCCTGACAGATACATAGTGATATATTCTGCAGATTATTACACCACTGACCTCTCTAGAGATCTGCAGAACATTGCTCCTCTACCTTCTGACAGATACATAGTGATATATTCTGCAGATTATTACACCACTGACCTCTCTAGAGATCTGCAGAACATTGCTCCTCTACCTTCTGACAGATACATAGTGATATATTCTGCAGATTATTACACCACTGACCTCTCTAGAGATCTGCAGAACATTACTCCTCTACCTCCTGGCAGATACACAGTGATATATGCTGCAGATTATTACACCACTGACCTCTCTGGAGATCTGCAGAGCATTGCTCCTCTAACTCCTGACAGATACATAGTGATATATTCTGCAGATTATTACACCACTGACCTCTCTAGAGATCTGCAGAACATCGCTCCTCTAACTCCTGACAGATACATAGTGATATATTCTGCAGATTATTACACAACTGACCTCTCTAGAGATCTGCAGGACATTGCTCCTCCACCCCTGACAGATACATAGTGATATATTCTGCAGATTATTACACCACTGACCTCTCTAGAGATCTGAAGAACATTGCTCCTCTTCATCCTGACAGATACATAGTGATATATTCTGCAGATTATTACACCACTGACCTCTCTAGAGATCTGCAGAACATTGCTCCTCTACCTTCTGACAGATACATAGTGATATATTCTGCAGATTATTACACCACTGACCTCTCTAGAGATCTGCAGAACATTACTCCTCTACCTCCTGGCAGATACACAGTGATATATTCTGCAGATTATTACACCACTGACCTCTCTAGAGATCTGAAGAACATTGCTCCTCTTCATCCTGACAGATACATAGTGATATATTCTGCAGATTATTACACCACTGACCTCTCTAGAGATCTGCAGAACATTGCTCCTCTACCTTCTGACAGATACATAGTGATATATTCTGCAGATTATTACACCACTGACCTCTCTAGAGATCTGCAGAACATTGCTCCTCTACCTTCTGACAGATACATAGTGATATATTCTGCAGATTATTACACCACTGACCTCTCTAGAGATCTGCAGAACATTACTCCTCTACCTCCTGGCAGATACACAGTGATATATGCTGCAGATTATTACACCACTGACCTCTCTGGAGATCTGCAGAACATTGCTCCTCTACCTCCTGACAGATACATAGTGATATATTCTACAGATTATTACACCACTGACTTCTCTAGAGATCTGCAGAACATCGCTCCTCTAACTCCTGACAGATACATAGTGATATATTCTGCAGATTATTACACCACTGACCTCTCTAGAGATCTGCAGAACATTACTCCTCTACCTCCTGGCAGATACACAGTGATATATGCTGCAGATTATTACACCACTGACCTCTCTAGAGATCTGCAGAACATTGCTCCTCTACCTCCTGACAGATACATAGTGATATATTCTGCAGATTATTACACAACTGACCTCTCCGGAGATCTGCAGAACATTGCTCCTCTACCTCCTGACAGATACATAGTGATATATTCTGCAGATTATTATACCACTGACCTCTCTAGAGATCTGCAGAACATTGCTCCTCTACCTCCTGACAGATACATAGTGATATATTCTGCAGATTATTACACCACTGACTTCTCTAGAGATCTGCAGAACATTGCTCCTCTACCTCCTGACAGATACATACTGATATATTCTGCAGATTATTACACCACTGACCTCTCTGGAGATCTGCAGAACATTGCTCCTCTATAACACCTGACAGATAAATAGTTTTATATTCTGCAGATTATTACACCTCTGACCTCTCTGGAGATCTGCAGAACATTGCTCTCTCCTCTCTACCGCCTGCCAGATACATAGTGATATATTCTGCAGATTATTACACCACTGGCCTCTCTAGAGATCTGCAGAACATTGCTCCTCTACCTTCTGACAGATACATAGTGATATATTCTGCAGATTATTACACCACTGACCTCTCTAGAGATCTGCAGAACATTGCTCCTCTACCTCCTGACAGATACATAGTGATATATTCTACAGATTATTACACCACTGACTTCTCTAGAGATCTGCAGAACATCGCTCCTCTAACTCCTGACAGATACATAGTGATATATTCTGCAGATTATTACACCACTGACCTCTCTAGAGATCTGCAGAACATTACTCCTCTACCGCCTGGCAGATACACAGTGATATATGCTGCAGATTATTACACCACTGACCTCTCTAGAGATCTGCAGAACATTGCTCCTCTACCTCCTGACAGATACATAGTGATATATTCCGCAGATTATTACACCACTGACCTCTCTAGAGATCTGCAGAACATTGCTCCTCTACCTCCTGACAGATACATACTGATATATTCTGCAGATTATTACACCACTGACCTCTCTGGAGATCTGCAGAACATTGCTCCTCTACCTCCTGACAGATACATAGTGATATATTCTGCAGATTATTACACCACTGACCTCTCTAGAGATCTGCAGAACATTGCTCTGTCCTCTCTACCTCCTGATAGATACTTATTGATATATTCTGCAGATTATTACACCTGACTTTTCCACACCCTTATGATCCCTGTAGATAAAAGGCTCCCTGGATAAATTCCCCAATATATATATGAAAACACTGAAAATTGTAAAGAAAATATATGTTTATTCCAGAATCCAGTAGAATTGCTGTGCGGTTTTCTCCGGCCCTTTAACATGTGATGATCTGTGACATGAAGAAGAGGAGGGTCCTTCTTCACACGTGGATATGGCCGCCAGTCCACCCTTACACAGCTCAGTCCTGGATCATAAGAGAGCGTAAAACATTTTTCTATTTTTTCACAGTTGTATCCTAGAAAAGACAAACAATGTGAATTAGCCCAAAAATTCACAAAACCTTCACCACAAGGATATAAAGACGGAGCAGAAGACGTCGGACTTACCGGATCTCGCTTCTGTTCTGCACATCACTGGTTCTCAGCGCTGGAGGAGTCTTCATGACAATTTCAGATGGTTTAGGTGGTAAAGACCACCATGTTGGGGTGACAAAAGATGGTGAATGGGCCCCGAGCGACAGATGGAACAAAACAGGCCCCTTTCTCTCCCGGGGGTTCGGGGCCCTGATGGTAAATGGGCCCCGAGTGGCAGATGGAATTAAAATGCCCACTTTCTCTTCCGGGGGTTTGAGGCCCTGGTGGTAACAGTAACCCCTGAAAGGTCCTCCATCTCCACATCCTCTGGAAGTTTGCGTCCGCGAACTTCCTTTTTGTCTTTCTTATCCTCCATATCCTCCATCTCTATATCATCAGGAAATTGGCGTCCGCCAACCTCCATTTTCTCGTCCTCCTCCACGTCCTCCATCTCTACATCATCGGGAAATTGACGTCCGCCAACCTCCATTTTCTCTACAATCCTCATCTTGAAAAACATCTTCACTATCCTCCTCTTCATCAAAGACACCTTCATGATGAGAGCCAGCAAGAGAAACCGACACCGTGGTCAATGTGTGACCCCAATTTATAGACTTGATGATGTCATAAGATGTTTACACATCCAGATTAAGAGGTGTAGAGAAATAGAATCTGCCCACATTCTAGATGACATCACAAGAAGCGTATCTCAGTGATCCGGTGGCCATATAAAACGTAATATGGTACAAGAATACAGACAGTAGGGTCTCACTACACCCTCTGGGGAAGTCTCTATCATCTCAAAGAATTCTCAAATCAATGTGGTCAATTCCACTGGGTTCCTAAAACGTAATCGCACCCATAAAACGTACAACACGGGCGTTTACATATACAGTAAAAATTAAACAAAACCATTTTTTTCATAAAAAGTGGGTTTTTTTTTTGTACAAGTGGGAAAAAAAATACACATATGTGGTATCACCACGATTGTAACGACCAGAGCTATAAAGTTAACACAGTATTTAAACAGCATGGTGAAAACCGTAAAAAACTAAAAAAAATAAAAAAAACATGGCAAAAGTGTTTTTTTTTTACCCCCCACAAAAAATATAATAAAAGTTAATCAATATATCATATGTACCCAAAAATGGTGCCATTAAAGAAAATAACTCGTTTGGCAAAAAAAAAGCCCTTATACTGCGTTATTGACGGAACAATACAAAAATTACGGCTCTTGGAAAGCGGAGATGTAAAAACAAATTATTTATGTTTAAAAATATTTTTAATGTGCAACTAAAATTTATATTCACCAAACCCGGTGAATTGCACAACAAGCAGAGAGATGAGGCCTCTTTTAGCCTTTAAGATTAACGGCCAGGAGCGGCGGCGTGATACAGTGATTGTAAGTCAGTATCCTACAAAACAGAGAACGGCAGGGGTCTCTGTCATAGATTTCAACTAGAACCGCCTCCTGATAGGCCGTATAACCCCTAAGTCCACAAAGTCAATAGCGAGCGCAGCATCTAAGTGGTTGACAGAGGGAGGGGCTTCTTCTGTACAATAGCAGGTTATCGCGGGGGTGCCAACGGTTGCGATGGCAACTGGAGGCCTAACAATGGCCTCGTGGCCTGCCATGTACTGAAGCCTATTAGGCCCTGCCAGAATGCAGTGTATTATACCAGCTAAGACGTGATTGGATCCTCAATTCCCCTAGTGGAACAAAAAACGAAAAAGAATGCTCTAGAAAAATAAAAAAACAAAAACTGCCACTCTCTCTTTATAAAGTCATTATTAAAAAATATATATAAAACTATACACAACTGGTATTGCCACATCCATAAAGACACAAAAATAATCACATCATTTATCCTGCGCGGTAAACGCTGTAAGAAAAATATAAAAAAAAATTACAGATATTCTGTTTTTGGTCACATCACCTCCAAAACATTGGAATATAAAGCTACCAAAAAAAGCCCTCACAGCTCTGCAGATGGAAAAAGTTATGGCTCTCAGAATATGGCGACTTTATGTAAGGCTATGTTCACACTGAGTTTTTTTACAAGTTTTTTGACGCGGAAACCGCGCCGGAAAACTCGTCAAAAACGGCCCGAAAATGCCTCCCGTTTATTTCTCGCGGGACAAAGAAGGGACATGCCCTATTTTCGGGCGTTTACGCCTCTGACCTCCCATTGACTTCAATGGGAGGCAGAGAAAGCGTATTTTGCGGCGTTTTATGCCCGCGGTGCTCAAAGGCCGCGGGCAAAAACGCTGCGAAAAATGCCGCGAAAATCGGCGTGCAGGGAGAGGAAAATCTGCCTCAAACTTACAAACGAAATTTTGAGGCAGAAATTCCGCCTGCAAAAAAACTCTGTGTGAACATAGCCTTAGTGTTTTTATTGTGAAAAAGTAGTGAAACATAAAAAAAAGAATATAAATTTAGTATGGCCGTAATCATAGTTAACCGCCGAATAAAGTTAACAGGTCGTCTATGCCATGAATAGAGATGAGCGAACCGGGACAACCGAACCTGGTCAAAAATATTATACAAATCGGCAGCCACTTATTTCTATCAATCACTGATAGAGAAAAGAGGCTGCTGATTAAAAATAAAATAAAAAGCATTTCATACGTACCCGGTCGTTGTCTTGGTGACGAGTCCCTCTTCCTCCTCCAGTCCGACCTTCTTTCCTGACGCGGCAGCCTGTGATTGGCTGCAGAGGCCGCTGCAGCCTGTGATTGGCTGCAGAGGCCGCTGCAGCCTGTGATTGGCTGCAGAGGCCGCGGCAGCCTGTGATTGGCTGCAGCGGTCACATGGGCTGTAACGTCATCCAGGAATGTCGGGCCGGATGTCGAGAGGGACGCATCACAAAGGCAACGGCCGGGAGACCGGACTGGAGGAAGCAGAAAGTTCTCGGTAAGTATGAACGTCTTTTTTTTTACAGGTTACTCTATATTCTGATCGGAATTCACTGTCCAGGGTGCTGAAAGAGTTACTGCCGATCAGTTAACTCTTTCAGCACCCTGGACAATGACTATTTACTGACGTCGCCTAGCAACGCTGCCGTAATGACGGGTGCACACATGTAGCCACCCGTCATTACGGGGCCTCATGCACCCGACCGTAAAAACACCCGTTATTACGGGTCGTAATTACGACCCGAAATAGCGGGCCCATAGACTTCTGTTAGCCACGGGTACCTTCCCGTTTTCTCACGGGAAGGTGCCCGTGCCGTTAAAAAGATAGACCATGTTCTATTTTTTTTTTTTACGGGCCGTGCTCCTATACTTTATAATGGGAGCACGGCTCGGAAAAACGACCGGCTGCGCGTGGCCGGCCGTGCCCGGCCGTGCTCATCTCCTGAAATACTCTGTGCTGCCTTAAACTCTGTGGACAGGTCAGGATCCTGTTTCTTTTAAATGCTGCTGGGGAACCCGCTCGATCCACTATATAAGGCTGCGCTACAGTGCTTGGGAATAAGTGACTGGGGCAGAAGAGGATGGAGGCGCAGCCTTATATAGTGGATCGAGCGGGTTCCCCAGCAGCATTTAAAAGAAACAGGATCCTGACCTGTCCACAGAGTTTAAGGCAGCACAGAGTATTTCAGGAGATGAGCGTGCGGATCTTGTGCGGGGTGGTGACTTGACAATCATGTGAAGGTGTTATTGAGGACAGGAGTGGGGGAGAGGTAACAGACTGAGAGCTACGTAATGGTAAGAGCAGAGTTCACAGCAGCACTGAATCTGCACGCTCCTCTCCTGAAATATTCTGTGCTGCCTTAGGCCTCATTTACACGAGCGTAATATACGCGCGTGCGATGCGCGTGCTTTTCACGCGTGTCGTACGCACCTATATTACTCTATGGGGCAGTTTAGACGATGCGTGAATTTTGCGCAGCGTGAGTGCGTTGCGTAAAACTCACGACATGTTCTATAATCGTGCGTTTTTCGCGCATCACGCACCCATTGAAGTCAATGGGTGCGTGAAAACCACGCATGCCGCACGGAAGCACTTCCGTGCGAACTGCGTGATTCGCGCAAGAGCTGTCAAAAGGATGAATGTAAACAGAAAAGCACCACGTGCTTTTCTGTTTACAAACATCCAAACGGAGTGTCAAATTAGAGATGAGCGCACCGAACTTCACCGGGTTCGGCCGAACTCATTTTGACCGAACCCGGCAAAAAAATTTCCAGTACGCGACGTCGGGAGACAGTCACTCTCCACGGTGCTGAAAGAGTTAAACTGGTTCAGCACCATGGACAGTGACTTCCGATCACAATATACATGTACGTGTAAAAAAAAACAGAAGTTCTGACTTACCGAGAACTCCCGGGTTCTTCCTCCAGTCTGACCTCCCGGGATGACAATTCTGTCCAAGTGACAGCTGCAGCCAATCACAGGCCAAGCACAGGCTGCAGCCAATCACAGGCTGCAGCGGTCACTTGGACTGCCGCGTCATCCTGGGAGGTGGGGCCGGATGACAAGAGAGGGACGCGTCACCAAGGCAACGGCCGGGAGACCGGACTGGAGGAAGCAGGACGTTCTTGGTAAGTATGAACGTCTTTTTTTTATTCACAGATTGGTGTATATTTTGATCGGCATTCACTGTCGAGGGTGCTGAAAGAGTTACTGCCGATCAGTTAGCTCTTTCAGCACCCTGGACAGTGACGGACGTCGACTGGCCTCATCTCTATGATGGCGGCTGCGCGAAAATCATGCAGCCGCGCATCATACACGGATGACACACGGAGCTGTCAAGTGCCTTTTGCGCGCGCAAAACGCTGCGTTTTTTGCGCGCGCAAAACGCACACGCTCGTGTAAATCAGGCCTTAAACTCTGTGGACAGGTCGCTTTAAAAAAAATAAAAAATTCCTGTTTTATGATCACCTCTCATCCCAAGAAATTGTATAAAAAAATATCCTGATGTGCAGGCCACAAATTTTAGCTTAGGGGGACAAGCACACAGCACTGGACCAATAGTAGCTGCCCGTCCTTAACCTGTTTACCTCCACCTACGGTATAAAGGCGGCAGAGGTAAATGGGCTTTAAATTGTTAAAAGATGGCAGCTGGTTGTGTTTTCAGGTTGGGATCGTACACGCAAACTAATCCCGCTTAGGGCTTGTTCACACCTGCATCAGTGTTTATGTGGAGGCCTAAAACCACAAAATTACCGTCTGGTTTCCGTCATGGTATCTGTGATTATGCCAAAAACAAAAGCGCAGCAGGCTGCGCTATGGTTTCCGGTATTTTCGTCCAGATCTTTCACAGAGCCTCCAACGCAGATGTGAATAGGCTCTTACCTGCATAGTTACTCAATACTTCCGCTACACAATGACCACATAGTGACTGAATAATATTACCATACTGTTACTGAATCAAAACCACTGAACAAAAACCAATATCACCACCTTATAGTGACCATATAATCATAGATTCCGGTCCTACACAGGGGCTCTACAGACCATATAAGTGATTACAGTACAGTGACATGCATTGACCATATAGTGTTAGATACCGGTCCTACACAGGAACTCTACAGACCATATAAGTGATTACAGTACAATGACATCCAGTGACCATATAGTGGTAAATACTGGTCCTACACAGGAGGGTTGTAGACCATATACAGCACAGTGACTCACAGGTGACGTCTTCTCAGATTAGATTTGTTCACTTTCCCTTTTCTTCTCCATCCTGCCCAGAAACCTAAAACGACTTCTACCCATGAATCCCCTCTGCAGAATTTAAAATACAGACAAGTTGGTTTCCTGCTTTTCTTGCATTCATCCCACCTATACCCCATCCTCTAAACAAACTCGTCATCTACAGTGCGCCAGATAGTAGTAATGCCACCCACTTGGTGCCCCACACCATAATAGCGCCCCCTTTGTGCACCCATACAGTAATAGTGCCCCCTTTATGCCCCCATATACTAATGTTGCCATTAACAGGCCCGCTTCTCTTCCAGGCCCAGTTGTGATTGTAGTGGTTGCTACCTGACCCAGATGGGAGACGGACCCACTGATAACAGTGGGCTGATATTTTTATCCTCAGACAGGAGACCCTGTGGGGATGGTGGCCCTGGGCATTTGCCCAGTTTGACCCCCATCCTAACACCAACCCTGTAGAAAAGTGTTCTAACAGACGCACAGGTGTAGCGCGGCCACGGGGGTGGTCATGGGAATGATGGTGTCACGTACTCTAAGCCTACGGCTCCCTCGGTCTCCAGGACATTGAGAGTTACTCGTTAGGGTGTCTCCCGGCCTGCCAGACTGAGGCAATTATTTAGTTCAGCCTGGGATAGTTGACCTTTGTCTGTAATTAGAGTTTCCTTGCCTGGTGATTTCCCTTGTCTTGAGACTCCCCTGAGCGACTTGCTTTTTGACTTTTTGTGACCTCTGACTCCTGGACTCCTGACTTGTCATTGCCTTCTGACTTTTGTTTTTCCGTACTTTCCCGGTTTGACCCTGCCTGCCTTTTGCATCCGAAAGACGAGGGGCTCCGACCCTGTATCGACTACCATCAGCTTAACAATATTACTATAAAGAACCAACACAGCTCATCCCCGATCTATTTAATCAGGTTCAGGGGGCCAAATGGTTCTCTAAGTTTGGCATGCGGGGGGGGGGGGGGGCTTATGACCTGATTAGAGTTTATAAGGGGGATGAGTGGAAGACTGCCTTTAACACCCCCAAAGGGCACTTTAAGTACATGGTGATGCCCTTCGGTCTATGTAATGTGCCGGCTGTGTTCCAGACTTTCATAAATTATATTTTTAGAGACTATCTGGGGCTCTTCTTGGTGGTATACTTAGATGACATTTTGGTGTTTTCCAAAGACTGGGACCCGCACGTCAAACATGTCTGGACTGTCCTCCACATTCTCAGGGCCAATAATTTGTTCGCTAAATTTGAAAAATGTAGTTTTGGTATTCAAGAGATGCCTTTCATGGGACGCATCCTTAGCCCTGAGGATTTCCGCATGGATCCTGCCAGGCTCCAGGCGGTATCTGACTGGGTTCGGCCTGTTCCCTGAAAGCCCTCCAAAGGTTTTTAGGGTTCGCTAATTATTACAGACGTTTTATCGAAAAATTTTCAGTAATTGCCAAACCCCTTACTGACCTCACCCGTAAAAGTGCGTATCTCCTCCACTGGTCTCTGTAGGCGGTCCGAGCCTTCGAGCTCCTTAAGGGGTGCTGTTCCTCTGCCCCAGTACTAATCCAACCGGATTATACTCAACCCTTTATTGTGGAGGTGGATGCTTCCGAGGTGGGTGTGGGAGCAGTATTGTCTCAGGGTCCTACTTCTCACTCACCTCCGACCCTGTGCCTTCTTTTCCCATTAGTTCTTTCCCTCTGAGCAAAATTATGATGTGGGTAATCGGGAACTGCTGGCCATCAAATGGGCCTTGGAGGGATGGCATAATTTTCTCGAAGGGGCAAGACATCGGGTCACAGTCCTCACTGACCATAAAAATTTAGTCTTTCTAGATTCAGCCAAGAGACTCAAACCCAGAAAGACTAGATGGGCTCTATTTTTTACCAGGTTCAATTTTGTTCTTACCTACAGGCCTGGTTCAAAGAATATTAAAGCGGATACTTTGTTCCGTAGTTTTCTGGCCACCCCTCCTCCTGAGACCAAACCCGAAGGAGTATTGCTTCCTGGTGCGGTACTGGCAACCGTAGACTCTGACCTGACCACAGAGATCACGGCCAGCCAGGACTCTGCCCCTTCCAGAGGGCAAATTGTTTGTACCCCTAGACCTCCGGCTTAGGCTCCTCCAGGAGTGTCATGACTCAGTCCAGTCAGGTCACCAGGGACCTTGTCATCCGTGGTTTCTGGTGGCCAGGGCTGCTACGGGATGTCCGAGTCTACGTGGTCTCATGTGAGACCTGCGCCCGGTCTAAAACTCCCAGATCCCGACCTGCAGGCTTGCTGTGTCCTTTGCCGGTGCCCGAAGGACCCTGGACCCATCTAGCCATGGATTTTATCACCGATCTGCCTTCATCCCAGGGCAGGTCGGTGATCTGGGTAGTTGTAGACCGGTTTAGTAAAATGGCTCACTTCATTCCCCTGAAGAAATTGCCCAATGCTAAAGAGTTAACCTCTTTATTAAACATATTTTACGTTTGCACGGGGTACCTGTTAACATCGTCTCTGACAGGGGGGTCCAATTTGTATCATTGTTTTGGAGGGCGTCCTGCAAGCAGTTTGGACTAGACTTGTCCTTTTCATCGGGCTTTCATCCAGAAACTAATGGCCAGACTGAGAGGACCAATCAGTCTCTGGAACAGTATCTCAGATGTTTCGTGGCCGACGCTCAGGATAAATGGTTCAGGTTTTTGGTGCTTGGGTAACTTGCCCTCAATAATCACATCAGCACATCGCCAGGAGTTTCTTTGCTATTTATGGTTTTAATCCCCGGTTTTCTTCATTTTCCCCATGTGTATCAGATAACCCTGAAGTGGAGCTTCTCACTGGGAAATTGAGGGTCATCTGGGACCACGTCCAGAGTAATCTCAGGGCAGCCCAGGACCACCAGCGGCTTCAAGCCAATAAAAGGCGTTCGGCTAATCCTGATTTCTCGGTGGGAGATCCGGTTTGGTTATCTTCCAAGAACCTCTGCCTGAGGGTAGCCTCCTGAAAGTTCACCCCCAGGTACATCGGTCCTTATGAAGTCATGGAGAGGATCAACCCCGTCTCCTTTCGCTTAAAATTACCCCCCCACCTTCTTCGCATCCACGATATGTTTCATTCCTCCCTTCTGAAAAGATTTGTCCCCCCCCCATCCTTCCCATAGGGAAACCGCCATCCCAGTTTTAACATCCGAGGGACAGGAGTTTGAGGTGGCCAGGTTGCTGGACAGTATAAAGGTTCAGGGGTCTATCCAGTACCTGGTCCATTGAAAAGGATATGGTCCAGTGGAAAGGACTTGGGTCCCAGTCCGAGATTTCCACGCTCGGACCCTTATAAATAACTTTCATAAAAAGTTTCCGAATAGACCTGGTACGGGGGTTGAGGGTCCAGTGGCCCCTCGTAAAAGGGGGGTACTGTCACGTACTCTCCAGGACATCGAGAGTTACTTGCTCGGGCGTCGCCCGGCCTGGCAGACTGAGGCAGTCTGCAGCCAATAGGAGCTCATGAGCGTCAGGCCAATCAAAGCCTGGCTGATGTTCCTGAGCTCCCGTCCTCACCTTAATTAGTTCAGCCTGGGATAGTAGGCCTTTGTCTGTAATTAGAGTTTCCTTGCCTGGTGCTTTCCCTTGTTTTCAGACTCCCCTTGCTTTTTGACATCTTGTGACCTGACCTCGGCTGGTCTCTTGATGTAAAGGATCTGCCAGACACAGCTTCTGTGTCGACCCCCGTGGTTAATCAGTCTGCACCTGCTCCTAGGTCTGATAGAGTGACTCGATCTGGGCTCCTATATGACAAGGTAGATGTCGTTCATCGGGAACTGTGCATAGTATGGGCCCAGGTTCAGAAGAACCTAGAGGTGTCCCAGAGCTTACAAAAGACTCAGGCAAATAGAAGACGTTCTGCTAATCCCTTGTTTGTGGGCGGGGTTCTGGTGTGGCTGTCTTCAAAAAATTTGCGCCTTAAAGTCACGTCCAAAAAATTTGCTCCCCGGTATATAGGGCCGTACAAGGTCATTGAGGTCCTTAACCCTGTCTCCTTCCGACTGGAGTTACCCCCGTCTTTTCGAATATACAACGTGTTTCATGCCTCCCTCCTGAAACGCTGCTCCCCGTCCTTGGCTACCTCGAGGAAATCTCTGGTCCCTGTTCTCACCCCTGAAGGGGTAGAATTCGAGGTGGCCAAGATTGTGGACAGCAGGATAGTCCAAGGCTCCCTCCAGTACCTGGTCCATTGGAGAGGATACGGGCCTGAGGAGAGGACTTGGGTACCTGCCCGGGATGTTCACGCTGGGGTATTGCTCAGGAGGTCCCATCTTCGGTTCCCCAAAAAGCCAGGTCCACCTAGAAAGGGTCCAGTGGCCCCTCATAAAAGGGGGGGTACTGTAAGGAACCAGTATCCCCTTCCTTTGATTCCTGATCTCTTCAATCAGGTTCAGGGGGCCCAATGATTCTTTAAGTTTGATCTTCGTGGGGCTTATAACCTTATCCGCATCAGAGAGGGGGATGAGTGGAAGACTGCGTTTAACACGCCCGAAGGTCATTTCGAATACCTCGTCATGCCCTTTGGGTTGTGTAATGCTCCCGCGGTCTTCCAGAATTTCATAAATGAGATTTTAAGAGACTACCTGGGGATATTTCTTGTAGTGTACCTTGATGACATACTTGTGCTTTCCAAGGACTGGTCCTCCCACATTGAGCATGTCAGGAAGGTGCTCCAGGCACTTTGGGAAAACAAACTCTTTGCTAAAACCGAAAAATGTGTTTTTGGGGTGCAGGAGATACAATTTTTGGGTCAAATCCTCACTCCTAATGAATTCCGCATGGACCCTGCCAAGGTTCAGGCTGTGGCTGAATGGGTCCAACCTGCCTCCCTGAAGGCGTTAGAGTGCTTCCTGGGGTTTGCTAATTATTACAGGAGATTTATTGCTAACTTCTCGGTCATCGCTAAGCCTCTTATGGATCTTACTCGCAAAGGTGCTGATCTCCTCCACTCGCCTCCGGAGGCGGTTCAGGCTTTTGAGGTCCTTAAGAAGTGCTTTATCTCGGCCCCACTGCTGAATCAGCCTAACCAAATGGAGCCATTCATCGTGGAGGTTGACGCCTCCGAGATGGGAGTGTGTACTGTCTTGTCCCAGGGTACCAGGTCCCTCACCCATCTTCGTCCCTGCGCCTACTTCTCCAGGAAGTTCTCGCACACTGAGAGTAACTATGACATTGGCAACCGCGAACCCTTAGCCATTAAATTGGCATTTGAAGAGTGGCGCCACTTCCTGGAGGGGGCTAGGCACCAGGTAACGGTCCTTACCGACCACAAGAATCTGGTTTTCCTAGAATCTGCCCGGAAGCTAAACCCGAGGCAAGCTCGATGGGCGTTGTTTTTTACTAGATTAAACTTTTTGGTCACCTATAGGGCTGGGTCTAAAAATATTAAAGCTGATGCACTGTCGCATAGCTTCATGGCCAGCCCTCCTTCGGAGGAAGATCCTGCTTGTGTTTTGACCCCAGGTATAATCATTTCCTCTGTTGCTTCTCACTTAGTCTCCGAAATTGCGGCTGATCAAGGTTCATCTCCCGGGAATCTTCCTGAGAACAAGCTGTTTGTTCCCCTGCAATTCCGGCTAAGGGTACTCAGGGAAATTTATGACTCTGCACTATTTGGCCATCCAGGCATCCTGGGTACCAAGCACCTCATTGCCAGAAACTATTGGTGGCCTGGGTTGCCTTAAGATGTTAAGGCCTACGTCGCCGCTTGTGAAATTTATGCTAGGTCCAAGACTCCCAGGTCCCGACCAGCGGGCTTACTATGTTCTTTGTCCATTCCCCAGAGACCTTGGACCCATATCTCCATGGATTTTATCACCGATCTGCCTCCATCTCAAGGCAAGTCGGTGGTGTGGGTTGTAGTAGACCGCTTCAGAAAGATGTGCCACTTTGTGCCCCTTAAGAAACTACCCAATGCTAAGACGTTAGCTACCTTATTTGTCAAACACATCCTGCGTCTCCATGGGGTTCCTGTAAATATTGTTTCTGACAGAGGGGTACAATTTGTTTCATTGTTTTGGAGAGCTTTCTGTAAAAAGTTGGAGATTGATCTGTCCTTCTCCTCGGCCTTCCATCCTGAAACTAATGGCCAACCCGAGAGGACTAATCAGTCTCTAGAACAATATTTAAGGTGTTTTATCTCTGACTGTCAATATGATTGGGTCTCCTTAATTTCCCTTACCGAATTTTCCCTTAATAACCGGGTCAGTAACTCGTCAGGGGTCTCCCCCTTTTTCTGTAATTTTGGGTTTAATCCACGGTTCTCCTCCGTTTCACCAGGTGGTTCCAACAATCCCAAGGTAGATGTCGTTCATCGGGAACTGTGCACAATCTGGGCCCAGGTTCAGAAGAACCTAGAGGTGTCCCAGAGCATACAAAAGACTCAGGCAGATAAAAGACGTTCTGCTAACCCCTTGTTTGTGGTCGGGGATCTGATGTGGCTGTCTTCAAAAAATTTGTGCATTAAAGTCCCGTCCAAAAAATGTTCTCCCCGGTATATAGGGCCGTACAAGGTCATTGAGGTCCTTAACCCTGTCTCCTTCCGACTGGAGTTACCCCAGTCTTTTCGAATACACAACGTGTTTCATGCCTCCCTCCTGAAACGCTGCTCCCCGTCCTTGGCTACCTCGAGGAAATCTCTGGTCCCTGTTCTCACCCCTGAAGGGGTGGAATTCGAGGTGGCCAAGATTGTGGACAGCAGGATGGTCCAAGGCTCCCTCCAGTACCTGGTCCAATGGAGAGGATACAGGCCTGAGGAGAGGACTTGGGTACCCGCCCGGGATGTTCACGCTGGGGTATTGCTCAGGAGGTTCCATCTTCGGTTCCCCAATAAGCCAGGTCCACCTAGAAAGAGTCCAGTGGCCCCTCATAAAAGGCGGGGTGCTGTAAAGGATCTGCCAGACACAGCTTCTGTGTCGACGCTCACGGTTAATCAGTCTGCACCTGCTCCTAGGTCTGATAGAGTGACTCGATCTGCTAACACTCAGGCTGGTAGGCTCAGGAGTGGGAGAACCTATCACAGCCTGGCCAGACGGTTCTAGCTCCCGCCCTCGGTCTGTTTATACCTTCACTTCCTGCTTGACTTTGCCTGTGATTCTTTCCTGTTTCCTGGCTCTGCTGCTCCTTCTATTATCATTATTGACCTTGCTTCATTTTGACCCTGGCTTTTCTGACTACGCTCCTGTTTGGTACCTCTTACACTCCTGGTTTGACTCAGCTCGTTCACTACTCCTGTTGCTCACGGTGTTGCCGTGGGCAACTGCCCCATTTCCCTTAGCTTCTGTGTACCCTTGTCTGTTTGTCTGTCGTGCACATATTGAGCGTAGGGACCGTCGCCCAGGTGTACGCCGTTGCCTAAGACGGGCCGTGCAAGTAGGCAGGGACTGAGTGGCGGGTAGATTAGGGCTCACCTGTCTGTCTCCCTACCCCATCATTACACCTGACTTTTCTTTGCCTTCTGACTTTTGTTTTTCCGCATTCTCCCGGTTTGACCCTGCCTGCCTGACTCCGCCTTTTGTGCCCGGACTTGTCCGCGGCGCAATTACCCTGCCTCTCCCTACGTGTACTTCCCAGGTGACCCTTTGTTATTTCGCACTGTCTCTGTCTTATTTCTTTGTCAGTTTCACTTTTACTAGTATAGAGAACGCCGCCCAGTTGTGCGCTGTCGTTTAGGTCGGGTCGTACAAGTAGGTAGGGAAAAAGGTTTGAGAAAAACAGGGACCTCACTGTTCACTGTTCACGCCGTTAAAACAAAACCCCCCAAAATATGGCGTAATTGCTGTTTTTTTGCCTATTTCACATCACAAAAATTTTTTGATTCAGCTTCCCAGTATATTATGCTGTAGAATAAATGGTGCTATGAAAAACTACAACTTGTCCCGCAAAACACAAGCTCTCATATGGCTATGTCGACGAAAAAATACAAAAAAAGCTATGGCTTTCGGAAGACGGGAAGGAAAAGGCTAAAATGAAAACACTCAAATTGGCCGTGTCCTTAAGAGCTTAAAGTTTATTCAATATACAGTAAAAATGTCTACAACTTTCTAATATACTTATACTTTGTGTTTCATTGTTCGGTCATTTAGAGACTAAAAATCTGTGACAGGACCCATCAGGCCGTCGTGGGAATGGGTAAGGTGAGTTTTATTTTTATTGGTGCAAAGGGGGCCTAACTTATCTATGGTAAAACACAGGGGGCCTAACGTATCTATGGTAAAACACATGGGCCTAACTTATCTATGGTAAAACACAGGGGGCCTAACTTATTTATGGTAAAAAACAGGGGGCCTAACTTATCCATGATAAAACACAGGGGGCCTGACTTATCTATGGTAAAACACAGGGGCCTAACTTATTTATGGTAAAAAACAGGGGGCCTAACTTATCCATGATAAAACACAGGGGGCCTGACTTATCTATTGTAAAACACAGGGGCCTAACATATCTATGGTAAAACACAGGGGGCCTAACTTATCTATGGTAAAACACAGGGGGTCTAACTTATCTATGGTAAAACACAGGGGGCCTAACTTATCTATGGTAAAACACAGGGGGGCTTAACTTATCTATGGTAAAACACAGGGGGCCTAACTTATCTATGGTAAAACACAGGGGGTCTAACTTATCTATGGTAAAACACAGGGGGCCTAACTTATCTATGGTAAAACACAGGGGGCCTAACTTATCTATGGTGAAACACAGGGGCCTAACTTATCTATGGTAAAACACAGGGGGCCTAACTTATCTATGGTAAAACACAGGGGGGCCTAACTTATCTATGGTAAAATACAGGGGGGCCTAACTTATCTATGGTAAAACACAGGGGCCTAACTTATCTATGGTAAAACACAGGAGGCCTAACTTATCTATGGTAAAACACAGGGGCCTAACCAGGGCCGGCCCTAGGATAGATGGCGCCCATTGCGAAATGATCTTTCGGCGCCCCACCCCATCATTAAAAAAAAATGCCCCATAAAAACAATTATAATGCCCCTTTAGTGCCCCTAGACAGTATAATAATAATATTTAACAATATAATATATTACAACCCCTTCAAGGACACAGTATATTGCCCACAGTATTATGCCCCCTGTAGTACCCCTACACAGTATAATGTCCGCTTAGTGGCCCCCACACAGTATAGTGCCCCCTGTAGATTTTGCCATATAGCCTCCCTCTAGACAGTGCCATAATCCCCCACCTCCTTTTTGTAGATCGTGCCATACAGCCCCCCCACCTCCCCCTTGTAGACAGTGCCATACAGTCCCCCACCTCCCCCTTGTAGACCGTGTCCCCAAACAAAAACAAAAATTTTACTCACCTAGACCCATGACGAACTGAGCTGCTCCACGATGGGATCCTGTGGCCTAGTACAGAGTTTCCCAACCTTTTCGGACCCGAGGCAGGACTGGAAAATTAAAATTTCCTCAGGGTCCCCCTACCAAAAATAGTTCTGAGAAAGACAGAAAAAAGGCTGAGAACAAGCACTACACTCGTAGGGTTTGTTCACACACATTTTTTTAAGGCAAAAAAATCTGCCCCAAAATTCCTTCAGGAACTGACAGCGTTGTTTGACCTTTTTTTTGTGTTTTTTCTTAAGCTGTTGAAGCGAATGCAAAAGACGCAGGAAAAAAAAGCTCCAAACGAGCGCCGCAGGTATTTTCTGCCTCCTAAAAAAAAAAAAAAAAGACGACTAAGGGGGGACATGATTAACTTATATAAATATATTAATGGCACACACAAAAAATATGGTGAAATCCTGTTCCTTGTAAAACCCCCTCAAAAAACAAGGGGGCACTCCCTCCGTCTGGAGAAAAAAAGGTTTAACCTGCAGAGGCGACAAGCCTTCTTTACCGTGAGAACTGTGAATCTATGGAATAGCCTACAGCAGGAGCTGGTCACAGCAGGGACAGTAGATGGCTTTAAAAAAGGGTTAGATAATTTCCTAGAACAAAAAAGTATTAACTCCTATGTGTAGAAATTTTTCCTTCCCTTTTCCCGTCCCTTGGTTGAACTTGATGGACATGTGTCTTTTTTCAGCCGTACTAACTATGTAACTATGTAACTATGTAACTATTAATTTCAATTGGAGGTCAGAGTCGGAAACCACTTGAAGACCATCAGCCCCCCACTCACAGTAAAATGACCATCAGCTCCCCACTCACAGTAAAATGACCATCATCCCACCACTAACAGTAAAATGACCATCAGCCCACCACTCACAGATTCCCCCTGAAGGTAGCGCCACACAGCCCCTTGTAGGTAGCGCCACACAGCCTCTTGTGGGTAGCGCCACACAGCCCCTTGTGGGTAGCGCCACACAGCCCCTTGTGGGTAGTGCCACACAGCCCCTTGTGGGTAGCATCACACAGCCCCTTGTAGGTAGCACCACACAGCCCCCTTGTGGGTAGCGCCACAAAGCCCCCTTGAGGGTAGCGCCACACAGCCCCTTGTAGATAGCGCCACACAGCCCCCTTGTAGGGAGCACCACACAGCCCCCTGTAGGGAGTGCCGCACAGCCCCATGTAGGGAGTGCCGCACAGCCCCCTGGTAGGAAGTGCCGCACAGCCCCCTGGTAGGAAGTGCCGCAGAGCCCCCCTGCTAGAGAGTGCCGCACAGCCCCCTGCTAGGTAGTGCCACACAGCCCACAGCCCCCCTGTACGTAGTGCAAGGACTACGAAATGACCCTGATAGCTGGCGGGCAATAGACATTCAAAAAAGGACAACTGTGCAGGAGCACACAAAATACCCAGCTTTCCCAGCTAACAAATAAATGTGTGGAAATAAAATAAGATATAACTTTTATTTAGTCTAGGTAAAGGATTAATCCTCTTAGCTAGATTAAATAAAAATTATATCTTAGTTTATTTCCACACATTTATTTGATAGCTGGGAAAGCTGGGTATTTTGTGTGCTCCTGCACAGTTGTCCTTTTTTGTAGGTAGTGCCACTCAGCCCACACCCCCCTGTAGATTGAAACCCCCCCCTTCCAGTATAGATAGCGCCACTGTAGCTCCCTGAAGGAGCGGAATCCCCATGTGGCCAGGGATACTGCTCCTGCAGCGCTGCTTGATGTCTCTGTTCATATATGGACAGTGACATCAGGGGAAACTCCTGAAGCGGAATCCTCGTCCACAGCGTTGCTGACGCTGTGACCTTCGCTTCCACTCCAGGAGAAGCTCCTGTCGTCTGTGTCCATGACGTCATTAGCTTCTCATGGAGTGGAATCCCCGGTCATAGCGTCTGCAACGCTGTGACCAGGGATTCCACTTCAGGAGTTTCCCCTGATGTCACTGTCCATATATGGACAGAGACATCAAGCAGCGCTCCAGGAACGGAATACACGGGGATTCCGTTCCTTCAGAGAGCTACAGTGGCGCTAGTAGATAGCAGAGCAGGGAGATACCTCTCCGCTCTGCTATAGTGCCGTCGCTACCGCTATAGCAGCCGCAGCAGCTGCTAGCGGCGCCACCGCCCTCATGCCCGGTGTCACCGCTAGCAGCTGCTATGGCTGATACAGCGGTAGCCACTAAGTGAAGAAGCGCCCGGGTGGAAAGGCGACTGTAGTTAGTGTGTGTATCCGCGCTGCTAGTTGCAACGGCGCAGGGATACACACACCCGCTGGCGCCCCCCTTGCAGTATGGCGGCTGGCGCCCTGTGCGACCGCTCTGGTCGAACGGATATAAGGTCGGCCATGGGCCTAACTTATCTATGGTAAAACACAGGGGGTCTAACTTACCTATGATAAAACACAGGGGGCCTAACTTATCTATGGTAAAACACAGGGGGCTTAACTTTTTATTTTTGGTGTCTAGTTTCTTCCATTTTACTGCCGCCGAGTAAGTTGCACCACAAAAGGGGTCACTAAGACCATGTTCACATGGTGGATTTTGCTTGGTGGGTCCTGCTGCAAAATCGGCCGAAGAATTATTCCTGCCGTCAGCCAAAAGATTCCTACTCCCATTCACTTCAGATCGGGCAGGACGCTTCTTTTGTCCACTAGTTGAAAAAATCAGCTAGTGGTAAAAAGAAGCATCCGCCTCCCACTGAAATAGAGATCTGCAGAACATTGCTTTCTCCTCTCTACCGCCTGACAGATACATAGTGATATATTCTGCAGATTATTATACCACTGATCTCTCTAGAGATCTACAGCAGAGGCTGGACGGCAGCACCGAGGGCTCAACGGGAAGCCTCCATGATTGCCGTAGGAGGGAGGGTTCAACCAATAGGAAGGACAGGTTAGGTGAGGGAGGAGGGGGAGATGCGAGGAGCCGGGGTGTGTTAACTGTTCCTCCCGCTGTTTTCGGCATTGAGCCGGAGGCAGCGGGAGGAGAAACAAGCAAAAAACTTAGGTCAGGTTAGATAGTGCTACTTTCCTGTTATGGCGTCTCCGGCCTTGCTGCTCGATCAGCTGCGGGCAGAAGCTGCTTATCACGATCCGGGCTGGCTGGAGGAGACTGTGGCATCGCTGGCCCAGATCCCTCAGGCGGGCCCGTCGTCTTGGTCGGCAGCCCGCGCTGATGCGCTCCCTTCCCCCGCCCCCCTCTCAGACGCTGGGGATATGGCGGTGGGGGGAGAGCTGTTAATGTCGGCCCCTGCTGTAATAAAGCAGAGGGCTTCGGCGGGAGCGGCGGTTGCCCAGGCTAAGTCACCCCGCCGCTCCCATAGGACTCGCCAACCAGAGCGTCTTAGTCCAGACGTGGCCCCGCGGGCCCTGCGTCGCAGGGGGAGCCCTTCTAATGACGCTGCAGGCCAGGCTGCTCGGACGGGTGCCTCTTCCTAGGGCCTGCGTCCTGGCAGGAATCCCCAGCCGCGACGGGGCTCGGCGGTTAACTGGGAGTCGCAGGCCGGGCTCCCTGTCACACCCCCGCCTTCAGACGCTGTGTTCGGAGGGCAGTATACGGCCGCCCCGCATGGTGATGTTCCGGCCAGGGGGCAGGCTTCCTCGAGAGCATCGGTGAGGACGCCAAGATCAGCGACGACGACGAGGCAACAGGTCCGGTCGGAAGTCTGGGTCCCTGCGGTCGGGCGGCAGGTTGTCGGCCCACCTGTCAGCGTGCCGGGATCCCCGTGTCGAAGATGTCGGTGCGAGTACCAGTCGGCGGCGAGAGAGGATTTGGAAGATGGAGAGCTGGATGAGTCGCAACGTGGTCAGGATTTTCCGGCTGGCGGGAATACAGCGCCTGGGCAGTCTGGTGAGTGTGTAACTCCTACGTTACCGTATCCAGCAATTTTCATGTCGGGTGTAGGGGATGGGTCAGCGAGCGGGGTAGCGGCTGTCGGTAGTGGCGTTGCCGGGCGCGATGGCTTGACAGATTTAGTGGGTTGTTTGCGCGAGCTAGTCCGGCGCTTAGATAGGGCAGCGGCGCCTGTAGTGCCGGCGGGGTCTCCGGTTGTGGTATGGGAAGGTCCTCGTGATGTACAGTCGCGGTCCATGGTGGGGGAGGTTCCGGGGGTGGCAAAAGAAGTGGTAGCAGTGTCTGTCCAAACCGAGGCGCAGAAGGATGGGGATAGGGTTCGGCTTGATGATCGCGCTCGGGGCGAGGTTTACGTCTGTTTTGAGGGCCCTTTAGGGGCTCACCTTAAGCAAGAGGTACGTGAACGGATTTGGAAGGATGAATACGTGGAGATATTTTCTCTTCTGCCGCTTGCGAAATTCAAATTGGATAAGGGCAAGCGGGATGAAAGTAAGAAAGAGGAGGAAGAACGTCGGCGGTATAGGCTTATCCCGCAGACGTTCGCCAACTGGTCGCAAGCTTTCGCTATTTTGGCAAGCGTGATCGGGGAAAAGGCGCCGGAAAATTGCTCGGCGTTGTTTTGTTATTTTGATGCCATCGGGAGGCCTATTGTGCGTACGGGGGCCAGGCGTGTTTGCGGTACGACGAGCAATTTCGCCAGCGGAAGGCGGTCCGGACGGCGATCCGATGGGATCAAAAGGATATTGCATTGTGGTTGCGGGTTACGGCGCCGGTTAAGCAGTCCTTTCCCGGGAGCGTTGGCCAAGGGGGCCAGTCTAGTCAATCCGGGCCTTTTGCCGAGCCGCCGATTGAGAATTTAGTGGTATCACCCTTGGGAGTTGTGCCAAAGCGGGAGCCTCACAAATTCCGTTTGATCCAGCATTTGTCGTTTCCCAGGAGAGCGTCGGTGAATGATGGGATAGATCACGACTTATGTTCGGTTGTTTACACGTCATTTGACAAAGCGGTGGCGTTAGTGCGGGAGGCAGGGCCCGGTGCGTTGTTGGCAAAGACTGACATTGAGGCGGCCTTTCGCTTGCTGCCGGTACATCCAGAAAGCCAACGGCTGTTGGGTTGCTTCTGGAGCGGGGAATTTTATGTGGATAGGTGCCTTCCAATGGGTTGCTCCCTTTCTTGCGCATACTTCGAGGCGTTTAGTAGTTTCATGGAATGGGTGACGAAGGGTGTAGCTGGAGTCGATTCCTTAATACATTATCTTGATGATTTTTTGTGCGTAGGCCCTAGCGGTTCCCCGGTTTGCGGTAATTTATTGTATTCCTTGCAGAAGGTTGCGACGGATTTTGGAATCCCTTTGACGCCTGGATAAACAGAGGGCCCGGTATCTACGATCAGTTTTTTGGGGATGCAAATTGATTCGGTGGCAATGGAGTGCAGGCTTCCTGAGGATAAATTATTGCCACTACGGCAGGTCAGGCGGGCTTGCCAATTGAAGAAGATCACTTTTCGGGATCTTCAGTCGCTGCTTGGAAAGTTGAACTTTGCCTGTCGAATTATGCCAATGGGTAGAATTTTTAGTAGGAGGTTGGCGTCAGCGACGGCGTGTATCCGGGCGCCCCATCATTTTGTGAGGATTGGTGGGGATCACAGGGCGGATCTGCAGGTTTGGGACGAGTTCCTCGGGCAGTATAATGGTAGATCGTTGTGGATGTCGCAGGTACAGGAGATGGGCGAGTTGGAGCTGTTTACTGACGCGGCAGGGTCTGGTGGTTTTGGCGCGTATGCAGGAGGACAATGGTGTGCGGGGAACTGGCCGGACAGCTGGGTGACTGGTGGTCTTACGCGAAATCTGGCCCTGCTCGAGCTGTTTCCCATCGTGGTGGCGGTGACCATTTGGGGGGATAGGCTCAGGGATAAAAAGGTTCGTGTCCACTGCGATAACATGGGGGTGGTGTTAGCAATTAACAACTTATCAGCATCTTCTCCACCGGTGGTTCAGTTGTTGCGTCACCTAGTTTTGGTGTGCTTGTCTTTAAACACGTGGGTGGTTGCGGTGCATGTACCTGGGGTTTCCAATTGTATTGCTGATGCTCTTTCTCGCTCGCAGTGGGATCGTTTTCGTCAAATGGCACCGGGAGCGGAGCTGGTCGGTTTGGCTTGCCCGGAACATCTCTGGGGTCTGGTTTCGGTCCCGTGGAACGGTTGATTGAAAGGTCATTGGCTAGCGAGACTTGGAGCGCTTATTCGGCGTGTTGGCAGCAGTGGGAGGAGTGGGTAAGAGTGTTGGGTAACGTCAGCACGGCGCAAGACAGGTTGGTGCCATTATTGTACTGGTTGGGGGATGCTTGGGAGGCGGGGTTTTCCCCGGCAAAAGTGAATCGTTTTGTTGCTGGTTTGGCGTTTGAATTCAAATTACGGGGTTTTCAGGATGTGTCCAAACATTTTTTAGTAAGGCAAGCTCTAAAAGGTTTGCGTCGGGGCAGGGCGGTAGCAGATCAGAGGCAACCCGTTCTTTTTCCCTCCTTGGGTCGTTGGGAGCATCGCTGGGGGCTGTTTGTAATTCGCCTGATGAGGTAGTCTTGTTCCGTTTGGCTTTTTCCCTCGCGTTTTTCGGAGCACTCAGAATTGGGGAGTTGGTTTCTCCTAGTGCGGCTAGTGCTGGGGGATTGCGGCAGGCGGACATGGGGCTATATGAGGATAGACTCGAGTTGTTTTTGCGGCGGTCCAAGACTGATCAAGCGGGTCGGGGTAAGCGGATAGTGTTGTTTGCCCTCCCAGGGTCGGCGATGTGTCCAGTTGCTTGTATGGTGGCTTTTAAGCCACTGGTTGGGGTGCCGGAGTCGCCATTGCTCCGTCATGAGAATGGCTCGTTTTTGTCCAGGTATCAATTTGGTGTGGTGTTTAAGAAATGCTTGGCTGCGGTTGGCGTGGGGCAGGGGTATTACTCGTCTCACTCGTTTAGGATCGGCGCTGCTACTGAGGCGGGGCGTTGGGGGTTGGACGACGAGGGTGTGCGGCGCATCGGTCGGTGGGAGTCCAACAGGTTTCGGACTTATGTGCGCCCTCATTTGTTGTGAGTCGGTAAGGTAGCTTTGATTGTTTGACATGTGCGGTTTTGTTCTTTCTTTTCAGATCACCACCCTTGCTTAGTGTGGATTTTAGGACTTTCTTTTGTGCACTGGGGGGCATTGCGGGTGGACGTTCGCCCAGATGGCCGCCAGCTTCGCATTCTGCGGCACGATGCGGTTTTACACTGGCTGGGCTTCCGAGGTATGTTGTGGAGCCGGGTACTTGCTGAGTTTCAGACATACTCTCAGTTAGATAGGGTTCCGGAGGTTCTGGTGTTACATGCGGGTGGGGAATGATCTGGGGGTGCGCCCGTTTCGCGAGTTAGTGCGGGATATTAAACACGATCTGTTGTGTTTATGGGCATCTTATCCTCACCTGGTGATTGTTTGGTCGGACATCGTTCCGAGGAAGTTTTGGCGTTTGGCAAGATCGGTTGAGAGGGTCAATAAAGCCCGTATTAAGGTAAACCGGGCGGTGTCGCATTTTGTTGCTAGGAACGGGGGCATTTTTGTTCGACACAAGGATCTGGAGTCAGGAGTCGGTAATTATTGGAGGAGTGATGGAGTACATTTGACCCAGGTTGGAATTGATATGTGGAGCCTGGCTTTAGCAGAAGGAATTGAGAGGGCGGTGGTGGTTTGGAGGGACTCACAGGCTTAAGGTGGTCAAGGCCTGTTTCGCTGTGGCGGGGGGAGTCCTTGAGGTTGGTCAGTACAAAATGGTGGGGGGGTCGCATCGGGGGTATGCGTCCCCCAAAAAATGGTAGATCATTTGAAGACTTCATAGGGTGTTATCCCTTTGAAGTGGTCTTCTGGTGGTTGGAGCCATCTGCAGGGGTGAGCGGTGCTTCCGAGCTGGTTTACGGCTGGAGGTAAATAGTTGGTGGTGGTTTGCAGATGGCTAATTTAAAGGAAATCGGAAAAATGGCTTCAAGGACTTCCCCTGCTCTGTTTAGTGTTAATTGACCCATGTTGGGTCATGTGAATTATAGTAGGAATTCTCTGGTCGAATTCCTAAAAGAGTTATCCGAATGTTTCGGATTAAATTGCATTTAATTAATGTTAAATAAATAAACGGCTGCTGTGGCCATTTCACATCCAACCTCGGTTGTCACGTGTCTTTATTGGGAAGGCGAAAGAAGGGGAATAAAGGTAAAATGGTTACTCAGCACATGACTCTACTTAGGCTAGTCAAGATGGCTCTGTCCTCTCTACCTCCTGACAGATACACAAAGATATATTCTGCAGATTATTACACCACTGACCTCTCTGGAGATCTGCAGAACATTGCTCCTCTACCTCCTGACAGATACAGAGTGATATATTCTGCAGATTACTACACCACTGACCTCTCTGGAGATCTGCAGAACATTGCTCTGTCCTCTCTATCTCCTGACACATAAATAGTGATATATTCTGCAGATCATTACACCACTGACCTCTCTGGAGATTTGCAGAACATTGCTCCTCTACCTCCTGACAGATACATAGTGATATATTCTGCAGATCATTACACCACTGACCTCTCTGGAGATTTGCAGAACATTGCTCTGTCCTCTCTACCTGTTGATAGATACATAGTGATATATTCTGCAGATTATTACACCACTGACCTCTCTGGAGATCTGCAGAACATTGCTACTCTACCTCCTGACAGATACATAGTGATATATTCTGCAGATTAATACACCACTGACCTCTCTATAGATCTGCAGAACATTGCTCCTCTACTTCCTGACAGATACATAGTGATATATTCCGCAGATTATTACACCACTGACCTCTCTGGAGATCTGCAGAACATTGCTCCTCTACCTCCTGACAGATACATAGTGATATATTCCGCAGATTATTACACCACTGACCTCTCTGGAGATCTGCAGAACATTGCTCCTCTACCTCCTGACAGATACATAGTGATATATTCTGCAGATTATTACACCACTGACCTCTCTGGAGATCTGCAGAACATTGCTCCTCTACCTCCTGACAGATAAATAGTTTTATATTCTGCAGATTATTACACCACTGACTTCCCTAGAGATCTGCAGAACATTTCTCCTCTACCTCCTGACAGATACATAGTGATATATTCTGCAGATTATTACACCACTGACTTCTCCAGAGATTTGCAGAACATTGCTCTTCTACCTCCTGACAGATACATAGTGATATATTCTGCAGATTATTACACCACTGACCTCTCTAGAGATCTGCAGAACATTGCTCCTCTACCTCCTGACAGATACATAGTCATATATTCTGCAGATTATTATACCACTGACTTCTCTAGAGATCTGCAGAACATTGCTCCTCTACCTTCTTACAGATACATAGTGATATATTCTGCAGATTATTACACCACGGATTTCTCTAGAGATCTGCAGAACATTTCTCCTCTACCTCCTGACAGATACAGAGTGATATATTCTGCAGATTATTACACCACTGACCACTCTAGAGATCTGCAGAACATTGCTCTGTCCTCTCTACCTGCTGATAGATACATAGTAATATATTCTGCAGATTATTACACCACTGACCTCTCTGGAGATCTGCAGAACATTGCTCCTCTACCTCCTGACAGATACATAGTGATATATTCTGCAGATTATTACACCACTAACCTCTCTAGAGATCTGCAGAACATTGCTCCTCTACCTCCTGACAGATACATAGTGATATATTCTGCAGATTATTACACCACTGACCTCGCTGGAGATCTGCAGAACATTGCTCCTCTACCTCCTGACAGATACATAGTGATATATTCTGCAGATTATTACACCACTGACCTCTCTAGAGAATCGCAGAACATTGCTCCTCTACCTTCTGACAGATACATAGTGATATATTCTGCAGATTATTACACCACTGACTTCTCTGGAGATCTGCAGAATATTGCTCTCTCCTCTCTACCGCCTGACAGATACATAGTGATATATTCTGCAGATTATTACACCACTGAAATAGAGATCTGCAGAACATTGCTCCTCTACCTCCTGACAGATACATAGTGATATATTCTGCAGATTATTACACCACTGACCTCTCTGGAGATCTGCAGAACATTGCTCCTCTACCTCCTGACAGATACATAGTGATATATTCTGCAGATTATTACACCACTGACCTCTATGGAGATCTGCAGAACATTGCTCCTCTACCTCCTGACAGATACATAGTGATATATTCTGCAGATTATTTCACCACTGACCTCTCTGGAGATCTGCAGAATATTGCTCCTCTACCTCCTGACAGATACATAGTGATATATTCTGCAGATTATTACACCTCTGACTACTCTAGAGATCTGCAGAACATTGCTCCTCTAACTCCTGACAGATACATAGTGATATATTCTGCAGATTATTACACCACTGACCTCTCTGGAGATCTGCAGAACATTGCTCCTCTACCTCCTGACAGATACATAGTGATATATTCTGCAGATTATTACACCACTGACCTCTATGGAGATCTGCAGAACATTGCTCCTCTACCTCCTGACAGATACATAGTGATATATTCTGCAGATTATTACACCACTGACCTCTCTGGAGATCTGCAGAATATTGCTCTGTCCTCTCTACCTGCTGATAGATACTTATTGATATATCCTGCAGATTATTACACCTGACTTTTCTACACCCTTATGATCCCTGTAGATAAAAGGCTCCCTGGATAAATTCCCCAATATATATATGAAAACACTAAAAATTGTAAAGAAAATATATGTTTATTCCAGAATCCAGTAGAATTGCTGTGCGGTTTTCTCCGGCCCTTTAACATGTGATGATCTGTGACATGAAGAAGAGGAGGGTCCTTCTTCACACGTGGATATGGCCGCCAGTCCACCCTTACACAGCTCAGTCCTGGATCATAAGAGAGCGTAAAACATTTTTCTATTTTTTCACAGTTGTATCCTAGAAAAGACAAAAAATCTGAATTAGCCCAAAAATTCACAAAACCTTCACCACAAGGAGATGAAGACGGAGCAGAAGACGTAGACTTACCGGATCTCGCTTCTGTTCTGCACATCACTGGTTCTCAGTGCTGGGGGAGTCTTCATGACAATTTCAGATGGTTTAGGTGGTAAAGACCACCATGTTGGGGTGACAAAAGATGGTGAATGGGCCCCGAGCGACAGATGGAACAGAACAGGCCTCTTTCTCTCCCGGGGGTTCGGGGCCCTGATGGTAAATGGGCCCCGAGTGTCAGATGAATTAAAATGCCCACTTTCTCTTCCGGGGGTTTGAGGCCCTGGTGGTAACGGTAACCCCCGAAAGGTCCTCCATCTCCACATCCTCTGGAAGTTTGCGTCCGCGAACTTCCTTTTTGTCTTTCTTATCCTCCATATCCTCCATCTCTATATCATCAGGAAATTGACGTCCGCCAACCTCCATTTTCTCGTCCTCCTCCACGTCCTCCATCTCTACATCATCAGGAAATTGACGTCCGCCAACCTCCATTTTCTCTACAATCCTCATCTTGAAAAACATCTTCACTATCCTCCTCTTCATCAAAGACACCTTCATGATGAGAGCCAGCAAGAGAAACCGACACCGTGGTCAATGTGTGACCCAAATTTATAGACTTGATGATGTCATAAGATGTTTACACATCCAGATTAAGAGGTGTAGAGAAAAAGAATCTGCCCGCATTCTAGATGACATCACAAGAAGCGTATCTCAGTGAACCGGTGGCCATATAAAACGTAATATGGTACAAGAATACAGACAGTAGGGTCTCACTACACCCTCTGGGGAAGTTTCTATCATCTCAAAGAATTCTCAAATCAGTGGTCAATTCCACTGGCTTTCTTAAACGCAATCGCACCCATAAAACGTACAACACGGGCATTTACATATACAGTAAAAATGAAACAAAACCATTTTTTTCATAAAAAGTGGGTTTTATTTTGTACAAGTGGGAAAAAAAATACACATATATGGTATCACCACGATCGTAACGACCAGAGCAATAAAGTTAACATAGTATTTAAACAGCATGGTGAAGACCGTAATAAAAATAAAAAAAATACCCCCCACAAAAAATATAATAAAAGTTAATCAATATATCATATGTACCCAAAAATGGTGCCATTAAAGAAAATAACTTGTCTGGCAAAAAAAAAAGCCCTTATACAGCGATATTGACGAAACAATACAAAAATTACCGCTCTTGGAAAGCGGAGATGCAAAAACAAATTATTTTTAATCTGCAACTAAAATTTATATTCACCAAACCCGGTGAATTGCACAACAAGCAGAGCAGATGAGGCCTCTTTTAGCCTTTAAGGTTAATGGCCAGGAGCGGCGGCGTCATACAGTGATTGAAAGTCTGAATCCTACAAAACAGAGAACGGCAGGGGTCTCTGTCTTAGAGTTCAACTAGATCCGCGTCCTGATAGGCCGTATAAGCCCTAAGTCGACAAAGTCAATAGCGAGCGCAGCATCTAAGTGGTTGACAGAGGGAGGGGGCTTCTTCTATACAATAGCAGGTTATCGCGGGGGTGCCAACGGTTGCGATGGCAACTGGAGGCCTAACAATGGCCTCCTGGTCTGCCATGTACTGAAGCCTATTAGGCCCTGCCAGAATGCAGTATATTATACCAGCTAAGAGGTGATCGGATCCTCAAGTCCCCTAGTGGAACAAAAAACTAAAAAAAATGCTTTAGAAAAATAAATAAACAAAAACTGCCACTCTCTCTTTATAAAGTCATTATTAAAAAAATATATAAAACTATACACAACTAGTATTGCCACATCCATAAATACACAAAAATAATCACATCATTTATCCTGCGCGGTAAACGCTGTAAGAAAAATATAAAAAAAAATTACAGATATTCTGTTTTTGGTCACATCTTCTCCAAAACATTGGAATATAAAGCTACCAAAAAATGTACCCCAAGATGGTACCAATAAAAACTACAGCATGTCCCGCAAAAAACGCGCCCTCACAGCTCAGCAGATGGAAAAAGTTATGGCTCTCAGAATATGGCGACTTTATGTAAGTGTTTTTATTGTGAAAAAGAAGTAAAACATAAAAAAAACTATATAAATTTGGAATGGCCGTAATCGCAGTTATCCGCCGAATAAAGTTAATATGTTGTTTATACCACCCGGTGAACGCTGTAAAAAAGACAATGCCCCAATGGCTGTTTTATGATCACCTTGAATCTCGAGAAATTGAATAAAAAAAACATCCTGATATGCAGGCCACAGGGGCTGGCTGGCACATTTTAGCCTGGGGTGCAAGCCCACAGCACTGGACCAAGAGTAGCGGCCCATCCTTAACCTGTTTACCTCCACCTTCGCTATAAAGGCGGCAGAGGAAACTGGGCTTTAAATTGTTAAAAGACGGCAGCTGATTGTGTTTTCATGTTGGGATTGCACACGCAAACTAATCCTGCTTAGGGCCTGTTCACACCTGCGTCAGTGTTTCCGTTGAGCAGCAGAACAACAAAAATATCGTCTGGTTTCAAGTCATGGTGTCCGTGGTCATACCAAAAACAAAAGCGCAGCAGTCTGCGCTATTGTTTCCGGTATTTTTACCCAGATCTGTGATAGAACCTCCAAAGCAGATGTGAATCTGCTCTTACCGGCATATTGTTTCTGAATACTTCCGCCACACAATGATCATATAGTGAATAATATTACCATAATGTTACTGAATAAAAACACTGAACAAAACCAGGGGCGTAACTAGGAAAGACTGGGCCCCATAGCAAACTTTTGACTGGGCCCCCCCCTCCCCTGAGTGTCACACAACCCCCCCTTGTAGATAGTGCCTTTTTTACAGCCCCCCCTGTAGATAACGCCATACAGCCCCCACTGTAGAGAACGCCATACAGCCCCCCTGTAGATAGCGCCATACATCCCCCTGTAGATAACGCCATACAGCCCCCCTGTAGATAACGCCATACAGTCCCCCTGTAGAGAACACCATACAGCCCCCTGTAGGTAACGCCATACAGCCCCCCCTGTAGATAACGCCATACAGCCCCCCTGTAGATAACGCCATACAGCCCCCCTGTAGATAACACCATACAGCCCCCCTGTAGATAACGCCATACAGCCCCCTGTAGATAACACCATACAGCCCCCCTGTAGATAACGCCATACAGCCCCCCTGTAGATAACGCCATACAGTCCCCCTGTAGATAACGCCATACAGCCCCCCTGTAGATAACGCCATACAGTCCCCCTGTAGAGAACACCATACAGCCCCCTGTAGGTAACGCCATACAGCCCCCCCTGTAGATAACGCCATACAGCCCCCTGTAGATAACGCCATACAGCCCCCCCTGTAGATAACGCCATACAGCCCCCCTGTAGATAACACCATACAGCCCCCCTGTAGATAACGCCATACAGCCCCCCTGTAGATAACACCATACAGCCCCCCTGTAGATAACGCCATACAGCCCCCCTGTAGATAACGCCATACAGTCCCCCTGTAGATAACGCCATACAGCCCCCCTGTAGATAACGCCATACAGCCCCCCCTGTAGATAACGCCATACAGCCCCCTGTAGATAACGCAATAGAGCCCCCCTGTAGAGAACGCCATACAGCCCCCTGTAGGTAACGCCATACAGCCCCCCCTGTAGGTAACGCTACACGGCCCCACTGTAGGTAACGCTATACAGCCCCCCACTTTAGGTAATGCCATACAGCCCCCCCCTTGTAGGTAAGGCCATACAGCCCACCTCCTTATAGGTAACGCCATACAGCCCCCCAATGTAGGTAACACCATACAGCCCCCCCTGTAGGTAACGCCATACAGCCCCCCCTGTAGGTAATGCCATACAGCCCCCCCTGTAGGTAACGCCATACAGCCCCCCCTGTAGGTAACGCCATACAGCCCCAAACCCCCAAAAATATCTGACCTATAGTGTGTCCTACAAAATACATGTATCCCCTATCCATAGGATAGGGGATACATGTGTGATCGCTGGCAGCGATAGGGAGAACGGGGGACCGAAAGTCCCCCAAGTTCTCCATGACTAACCTCAGACTTCAGGAGTCTGCGCAGCTCAATAGAAATGAAAGGAGCGCTGGTCACGCATGCGCACAAGCGCGACCGGCGCTCCATTCATTTCTACGGAGCTGCCGACACAGACCCCGGAAGTCCGAGGTTTGTGATGGAGAACTTCAGGGGACTTTCGGTCCCCCGTTCTCCCTATGGCTGCAAGCGATCACACATGTATCCCCTATCCTGTGGATAGGGGATACATGTCTTTTGTAGGAACAACCCCTTTAATGGCAGAGCGGGGAGATACTTCCCTGCTCTGCCATAGTGTTTAGTGGCGTCGCGCTGTAGTAGCCATAGCGGCAGCTAGCGGAGCCTCCAGCCATAGTGGGGGCCCGTACCGGCGGGCGACACGGGCCCCCTCATGCCGCGGGCCCCGTAGCAGCCGCTACGGCCGCTACGGCGGTAGTTACGCCACTGCATATAGTCATAGATGCCGGTCCTACACAGGGGCTCTGTGTAGGACCGGTATAAGTAATTACAGCACAGTGACATCCAGTGACGATATAGGGGTAGATACCAGTCCTATACAGGAGCCCTACAGACCATATAAGTGATTACAGTACAATGACCATATAGTGGTAGACACCGGTTCTACACAGGGGCTCTACAGGCAATATAAGTGATTAAAGTATAGTGACATCCAGTGACCATATAGTGGTAAATACTGTTCCTACACAGGTCTGTAGACCATATACAGCACAGTGACATCCAGTGACTCAGAGGTGATGTCTTCTCAGATTAGATTTGTTCATTTTACCTTTTCTTCTCCATCCTGACCAGAGCGCTATGACGACTTCTTCTAGCCACGATCGCCTCTGCAGAATTTAAAATACAGACAAGTTGGTTTCCTGCTTTTCTAGCATTCATCCCACCTATGCCGCATCCTCTAAACAAACTCGTCACCCACAGTGCCCCAGATAGTAATAATGATACCCACTTTGTGCCCCACACAATAATAGTGCCCCCTTTGTGCAATCATATAGTAAACGTGCCTCCTTTATGCCCCCCATACAGTAATGCTGCCATTAACAGGCCCCCTTCTCCTCCAGGCCCAGTTGTGATTGTAGTGGTTGCTACCAGACCCAGATGGGAAAGGGACCCCCGATAACAGTGGGCTGATATTTTTATCCTCTGACAGGAGACCCTGTGGGGATGGTGGCCCTAGGCATTTGCCCAGTTTGACCCCCTCCTAACACCAGCCCAGTAGAAAAGTGTTCTAACAGACGTCACAGGTGTAGCGCAGCCATGGGGGTGGTCATGAGAATGATGGGGTCCTAAAAATCTACTGGTGGACCTGCCCAGGCCAGCTCACCCCTCGCAGGCCAGAGGGGAACATTACATTAGTTTCATGAGGTCATTATGAAGGCCCTAATATTTGGGAACCAGGTAGGGGAGGGCCCGACCACATCTGCCCGAAGCGAGGGCACCCGGTTTATACTAGCATAATATTTTCCCAGCAACGTTTTCTAAACTGTAAAGAAGGAAAGGATCTAAAAAGAAGCAGAGCGTGTCAGAAAAGAGGGATAAGAAAGGACACCATCTATCAGTGAAACACCTGCCCCATAATACCTGGCTTGTTCATACAGAATTGCATCCTATCTTGCCACACATCTATGTATTATATATATATTATTAAAGGCCCCCTAATAAAGGCCCCCTGGTCAGCCATCTTTGTACTCCTTTGAAGCCCTGCCAGAATGATGCATGTTATGGCAGCCTGGGGGCCTCTTGCAGGGCTTTAAAGGAGACTGTCAGTATAGCGATATACTGCAATACATTAGTATTGCAGTATATCATGTAAGCGATCCAATGATCGCTGGTTCAAGTCCTCTAGGGGGACTAATAAGAAAAAAAAACAGTTAAAGTTTTTCTTAAGGTTCCAAAAAAAAATGTTTAAAGTTCAAAAACCCCTTTTTCCCATTTTTATTCCATAAAGCAATGTTAAAAAAAAAATTAACGTTAACATAACTAGTGTCGCCGCGTCCATAAAAGTCTGAACTATCATAATATAGCGTTATTTAACTCGCTTGGTGAAAGCTGTAAAAAAAAACTATATATATATATATAGAAAATGTAAAAAGCAAATTGCTGGTTCGTGGCTTAGCGCGCAGCGAGAGCGGTCGCATGTTCTAGGAGCTCCGCAGTGAGCCCGCGCTAATGTTATCCTGCAGACATCCTGAGGCTTCCTAAGGCTTTAAAAATACCGTCCAAACGATCTAGACGGTCGAGGGTGACTACCGGAGCCAGTATGAGCCCCACCAGAGGTCAGTCGGCCGCGGAGAAGCTGCAAGGCTTTGCACGGGGTGAGGGGCAAGATGGCGGCCGCCCTCCTCTGCCTCAGCGCTCTAAAGGAGGAGAAGCATGCTAAATTGGAATGACCGGGACACGATTTTACGCCTGACACGCAGGCTACCGGAAATTACTTATAATGGGGCAAAAGTCTCTATATTCCCTGACCTCGGCTGACTTGCAAAAGAGACGTGCGACATTTCTTGCTGTTAAGAGGCGCCTGAGAGATCTGGGTATTCCATACTCCATGTCATATCCAGCTAGGTTGCGAATTGTGGATGGAGAAAGATCCGGTTTTTTTCAACTCCCCGCAGGATGCTGATGAATGGGTGAGAAACAAGCGCCCACCTCGACGGAACTAATTCTGCCTGATAACACAGATGGAGTTTCGTGTAAGGATGACTGATGATGTTGGGCTATTCTGAATCACCGGACTTCCATGACTAATCGTAGGATTTCGGGAACATTCCATTCTGATGGTGATCTGGACTGGGTCTGACAGAGATCGGTTAGACCTACTGCCTGGCTAGTGCGACTTTTTGTGTCCTTGGATTTGTGGGGCGCCATACCTGAGGAGGCTGCCGCACGTCCCCTTAATGGTGGAAGCTTAACTAAGTTGCTGTTTGGCGCGGGTATTACCCCCGTATACTTAAATGCCACGTTTTTGGGCACGCTCCGGCAATGTAACATGCATCTACATGCATTGTCGGTATTGTTCTACTATTTACAATCTGTTCTTTTGGGTTCTAGGTTGGAATGTGCCTTGGGTGCGGGCAGTTATGATACTACTCATGTACAAATGTAAACGCATAAGGGATGCACCGAATAATTATCAGCTGCTTCTGAGAAAGGCGGGATTGTTGATGTATATCAGGCATTGTGGATCTCTCCTACATGTGAGAAGTATATTTTATGAATGTCTTCTTTGACTGTAATGTCGTGAAATGTGAGGGGTATGGGCAGCCCGCAGAAGAGAGTAATATTGTATGGTTATATTCGCAAAGTTAACCCTCATATATTGTGCCTCCAGGAGACGCATTTAACACCTGCTAAAATGAAAACTGTTCTTAGGCCCTGGGTCCAGTGGTCTAGCCACTCATATCACACATCGTACTCGAGGGACGTTTCCATTTTGGTACACAAATCTGTGAGATGGGAAGCTATCCATACTAAAACCGATAGTGAGGGCAGATATGTATTTGTGTATGCTCTCATAGAAAATGTTCCTTATGTTTTATTGGGCATGTACATTCCTCCGCCAGCATCTTTACAGATTTTGCATATGGCGGCTACCTTTGCTGCAACATATCCGACCGCTAAAGTGTTGGCCATGGGAGATTTTAACATAGTTGTGAACTCCAGTCTGGATAGGTTTAGTGCTTCTTCTGGCAGGACCGAGTACCCCCGCCATATCTGTACTGGGTCTACTGTTTGTTGAGATGGGATGGACGGATCTTTACCGATATAAACACCCAACAACTAAAGTGTATTCCTGTCACTCCCTAGGCAGAAACTCCCTATCCTGCATAGACTATATGGTGATAAATTCTCTCATTGCACCTTTGGTTGAATCTGTCCCTTATAAATGTAGAGCGGCGTTTGATCATTCTCCTATGGTGACCAGCTTTAGTCTCCCTGGCCCCTCCTTACCTAGGAGCTAGAAAATACACCCCTTTTGGTTGACCCTGACAGGCCCTCAGGATAGGATCCCTGATTAACTGGAGGTATTTAATATAGAAAATAGCACTTTTGAAAATTCCAGCATTGCATGGGATACTCTGAAGGCCTATCTTAGAGGGTGTCTCCGGTCCACTGTTTCCTATTTAAAAAAGGACTCTTCCAGAATTGAGTCAGAGTTGGAGAAGCAATGCGCAGCTCTAGAGGGTAAATACACTGCTGATCCCACTGACAGAAATAAAGATTTATGGCTGCAAATTGGGCGGAAATACCTATTACTGCTACAGGAAAAGGCAAATAGGAAGATATTTTTGCGAAGCAATCGTATTTTGAGTTGGGTAACCAGTCCAGCAAACTCTTGGCCCACTTAATCCATCAAAACTCTAAAAGCCCGGCTATTCTCAAAATTCACAGTAACTCTGGGGATTGTTTGACGGACTCCCAAGGAATAGCCGAGGCATTTGTGCAGTTTTACAGGGAGCTATATACCTTTCAATCCAGTTATGATATGTCTGAGTTTCAGTCCTATATGGATGGTATTTCGTTCCCAACACTGAGTGTAGAAGGTAGAGCAGCCCTGGAAGCTGATGTGACTGAGGAGAAGATACGGGAATCCTTGAAAGGTATGTCAAAGGGGAAAGCATCGGGTCCTGATGGGAACCCTATAGAGGCATACCACAAATACTCAGACCATCTCATTCCCTCACTATGCGCTATGTTTTCTTATGCCCTTGGTGTGTGGCAATTACCAGATAGCATGTATGATGCCACTATTATTGTCCTGTTAAAACCTGATAAAGACCCTATGGAATGTGGCTCCTATCGTCCGATATCGTTATTACACAATGACTACAAACTACTTACTAAAATTCTGGCAAACAGACTTAATAAAGTCATTTCCCAAGTTATTCATGATGACCAGTCCGGCTTTATGCCAGGGAAGTCTACCTCCGATAACATCCGGAGGGTGCAGATTCTTGCTCAGATAGGGGGTGCTATAAAGGCTGTTTGGGCAATGGCGTCTCTGGACGCTGCGAAAGCCTTTGATTCCATTGAATGGGTATACCTGCTGTAGACTTTGGAGAGGTTTGGGTTTGGTCCACAGTTCCTTTGATGGATTTCGCTCCTATACAAGGCGCCGAGGGCACAAATTCTGGTGAATGGTGAACTATCCCGATATTTCAGTTTACAGAGAGGTACTAGGCAGGGATGTCCGTGCTCTCCCCATTGCTTTTCGCTCTTGCTATTGAACCATTATCTATACGTATACGACAACACCCTGCGTACAAAGGGATTTGTTTGGGGGGCAGGGAGGATAGAATTGGCTTATTTGCAGACGACATGGTTCTTTTTACGTCCCAGCCAATTGTGACATTACCCCAGGCGATTACTACTCTGGAGATATTTGGGAGGTTCGCTGGACTCCATATCAACTGGACTAAGTCTTTTTTTATGCCCTTACAGGGGGTGGGATGGCCAGACTCCATACATGGCTTACGGGTGGTTTCCTCATTTAAATACCTAGGTATTATTATCAATCGGGATCATGGGGATGATCATGCCACTAATATATTGCCGCTACTGGAATACGTAAAGGTTACGTTTAGGATCTGGAGCGCTCTTCCCCTAGCAGTGACTGGCAGAATAAACTTAATTAAAATGGTCGTTCTTCCCAAATGTCTTTATGTCCTCGAACACGCAGCGACACCAGTGTTTAAAACATTTTTCAAGCAGATACATGCCTTATTTCCAGCATTTATTTGGGGTTCCAATCGATCTAAGCTCAGTCTCACTACTTTGCAGCGTCCCAAAACATTAGGAGGAGCAGCCTTGCCAGATCTCTACCTCTATTATTTGGCGGGGCAATTAAGATATTTGAAAGTTTGGGTCGCCAACATGACCTTGCCGAATAGGGAACATCATCTGGCGTTTCATCTGCAAATGACCACTCTCTGGCCAGTATTAGAGGGGTCCCTGACTGCAATTCAAAATGTATTGCCCATTCATAGGGTGGCGTCTCAGGTGTGGATGGCTGCGAAAAGCATTTATGGGTACTCTGATGTACAAACTGATATGCCGTTATGGTTTAACCCACTCCTCTCCCAGATGTCAGATGCTTTGGCTCCCTCCTTTTGGATTCAGCACGGGGTATGCACTGTTGGGGATATGTATGAGGATAATATTCTTAAATCGTTTACACAACTGCATTCTGGCTTTGCAATACCTAGGACTGCCTTTTACAGATACCTACAATTGTGCCATGCTCTCGGGGCCCAGTACCCTTCCTCTGACACGGCATTCTCGCAATTTCCTCTGATAGGAATTTTTAGATCCAAAGGCACCAGAGGTTTGATATCTGCCATATACACATCTCTCATATCGACCAAATTAGCCAGAACACCCCTGCAGGTAAAAGACAAATGGACTACACAGATACCTGACCTTACAGAAGGGGATTGGGACGAGATCCTATCCTCGCCACTATTTGTGTCTCCAGCCGCTAACAATAGGATGATACAAATATCCATAATCCATCAAAGTTACCTTACTCCTGTTAGATTACACAAAATGGGTAGATACCCGAGCACGGAATGTCACAGGTGCCGGTACCCTAGGTCAGACTTTTGGCACATGATCTGGGCATGTCCATTTATTTCCTCTTTTTGGGAAGAGGTAGTTGGGGCAGCTACTGGAATTCTGCATATACCAGTCCCAGTTAGTCCACAAGTTTGTTTGTTTGGTATGCTACAGGATGAACATTGGCCTCATTATTTGAAAATATTCCTCCTCCCACTATGGCTAAATGGAAATCACTTGTGAATTCTATCATTCCGTATGAGAGGATAATGTATAGACAGAGAGAATGCATTGATAAATTCTATAAGATATGGGAAGCCTGGTGTGACTCTGCGGTGACTCAGTATACCCCACACAGGTATAATGACCTCCGCCGGTCATTGACACACAATTGAAGCTACTGGGTTGTGGATCTACAGTATATAATTCATAAAATAGTGTCTTGATTTGTTTTGTTTTTTTGCCTTTGGATACATGTTAAATGTCTGAATACATGTCTGTATTTCTCCTTTATTTGAAATGTTGGTGTGTTATGTCTCACACACATCTCTGCCTTATTTTCTGTATTATGTGCATGGCATGATTGCATTTGTACTACGATTCTTCAATAAAACGAGTTTACAAAAAAAAAAAAGTAAATTGCTGTTTTTTGGTCACCTTAGCGCTCCAAACAAATAGAATAAAAAGTGATCAAAAAGTCGCTTGTACCCCAAAATGGTATCGGTGAAAACTACAGCTCGCCCCGCAAAATGTAAGCCCTCACACCGGTATAGTGACGGAAAAATAAAAAAAAGTTATGGCTCTCAGAATAAGGTGACACAAAACATTATTTTTCTTAGGGGGGATTCACACGAGCGTGTATTCGGTCCGTGCGGGCCGCGTGGTTTTCACGCGCCACGCATCGACCAATACAAGTCTATGGGGCAGTACAGACAGTCCGTGCTTTTTGAGCAGCGTTTGTTCGCTGCGTACAAAACGCGACAGGTTCAATAACTCTGCGTATTTCGCGCATCACGCACCCATTGAAGTCAATGGGTGCGTGAAAACCACGCAGGTTGCACGGAAGCACTTCCGTGCGAACCGACTGAAACAGCGCACCAGCTGTCAAAAGGATGAATGTAAACAGAAAAGCACCACGTGCTTTTCTGTTTCCGAACATCCAAACGGAGTGTCTTTGAGATGAGCGAACCCGGACAAGCGAACCGAACTTCACCGGGTTCGGCCGAACTCGTTTTGGCCGAACCCGGCAAAAAAATGTCCGGTACGCGACGTCAGGACATAGTCACTGTCCAGGGTGCTGAAAGAGTTAAACTGTTTCAGCAACATGGACAGTGACTACCGATTCCAAAAAACATGAACTTGTAAAAAAAAACGAAGTTCTGACTTACCGATAACTCCCGGCTTCTTCCTCCAGTCTAACCTCCCGGGATGACAATTCAGTCCAAGTGACAGCTGCAGCCAATCACAGGCCAAGCACAGGCTGCAGCGGTCACATGGACTGCCGCGTCATCCAGGGAGGTGGGGCCCGATGTCAAGAGTGGCGCGTCACCAAGGACGCGTCACCAAGGCAACGGCCGGGAGGGCAGATCTCGGTAAGTACTTTCTTTTTTTTTTTTTTTTTTTAAACAGGTTGCTGTATATTGTGTTCGGCATTCACTGTCGAGGGTGCTGAAAGTGTTACTGCCGATCAGTTAGCTCTTTCAGCACCTTGGACAGTGACGGGCGTCGACTAGCCTCATCTCTATGATGGCGGCTGCGCGAAAATCACGCAGCCGCGCATCATACACGGATGACACACGCAGCAAATGTCAAATGGTTTTTGCGCGCGCAAAACGCAGCGTTGTTTGCGCGCGCAAAAACGCAACGTCCGTCTGTATCTGCCCTTAGGCAAATAGTTTTATTTTTTCTAAAAGTGGTAAAACATAAAACAAAACATAACAATGTGGTATCGCCGTAATCGTATCAACCTGTAGAATAAGGTAAACATGTAGTTTTTTTTACCGCCTGATGGACGCGGTTAAAACAAAACCCCCCAAAAAATGGCGTAATTGCTGTTTTTTTGCCTTTTTCACATTACAAATAATTTTTGATTCAGCTTCCCAGTATATTATGCTGTAGAATAAATGGCGCCATGAAAAACTACAACTTGTCCCGCAAAACACAAGCCCTCATAAGGCTACGTCGACGAAAAAATATAAAAAAAAGTTATGGCTTTTGGAAGGCGGGAAGGAAAAGGCTAAAATGAAAAAACTCAAATTGGCCGTGTACTTAAGGGGTTAAAGTTTATTCAGTATACAGTAAAGATTTCTACAACTTTCTAATATACTTTGTGTTTCATTGTTCGGTCATTTAGAGACTAAAAATCTGTGACAGGACCCATCAGGCCATCGTGGGAACGGGTAAGGTGAGCTTTATTTTTGTTAGTGCAAAGGGGGCCTAACTTTTCTATGGTAAAACACAGGGGCCTAACTTATCTATAGTAAAACACAGGGGGCCTAACTTATCTATGGTAAAACACAGGGGCCTAACTTATCTATGGTAAAACACAGGGGGCCTAACTTATCTATGGTAAAACACAGGGGGCCTAACTTATCTATGGTAAAACACAGGGGGCCTAACTTATCTATGGTAAAACACAGGGGCCTAACTTATCTATGGTAAAACACAGGGGCCTAACTTATCTATGGTAAAACACAGGGGGCCTAACTTATCTATGGTAAAACACAGGGGTGCCTAACTTATCTATGGTAAAACACAGGGGGCCTAACTTATCTATGGTAAAACACAGGGGGCCTAACTTATCTATGGTAAAACACAGGGACCTAACTTATCTATGGTAAAACACAGGGGCCTAACTTATCTATGGTAAAACACAGGGGACCTAACTTATCTATGGTAAAACACAGCGGGCCTAACTTTTTATTTTTGGTGTCTAGTTTCTTCCATTTTACTGCCGCTGCTGCCGAGTAAGTTGCACCGCAAAGGGGTCACTAAGACCATGTTCACACGGTGGATTTTGCTTGGTGGGTCCCGCTGCAAAATCGGCCGCAGAATTATTCCTGCCGTCAACCAAAAGATTCCTACTCCCATTCACTTCAGATCGGGCAGGACGCTTCTTTTGTCCACTAGTTGAAAAAATCAGCTAGCGGTAAAAAGAAGCATCCGCCTCACACTGAAATAGAGATCTGCAGAACATTGCTCTCTCCTCTCTACCTCCTGACAGATACATAGTGATATATTCTGCAGATTATTGCCCAACTGACTTCTCTAGAGATCTGCAGAACATTGCTCCTCTACCTCCTGACAGATACATAGTGATATATTCTGCAGATTATTACACCACTGACTTCTCTAGAGTTCTGCAGAACATTGCTCCTCTAACTCCTGACAGATACATAGTGATATATTCTGCAGATAATTACACAACTGACCTCTCTGGAGATCTGCAGCACATTGCTCCTCTACCTCCTGACAGATACATAGTGATATATTCTGCAGATTATTACACCACTGACTTCTCTAGAGATCTGCAGAACGTTGATCCTCTAACTCCTGACAGATACATAGTGATATATTCTGCAGATTATAACACCACTGACCTCTCTAGAGATCTGCAGAACATCGCTCCTCTAACTCCTGACAGATACATAGTGATATATTCTGCAGATTATTACACCACTGACCTCTCTAGAGATCTGCAGAACATCGCTCCTCTAACTCCTGACAGATACATAGTGATATATTCTGCAGATTATTACACCACTGACCTCTCTAGAGATCTGCAGGACATTGCTCCTCTACCCCTGACAGATACATAGTGATATATTCTGCAGATTATTACACCACTGACCTCTCTAGAGATCTGCAGAACATTGCTCCTCTACCTCCTGACAGATACATAGTGATATATTCTGCAGATTATTACACCACTGACCTCTCTAGAGATCTGCAGAACATCGCTCCTCTAACTCCTGACAGATACATAGTGATATATTCTGCAGATTATTACACCAGTGACCTCTCTAGAGATCTGCAGGACATTGCTCCTCTACCCCTGACAGATACATAGTGATATATTCTGCAGATTATTACACCACTGACTTCTCTAGAGATCTGCAGAACATCGCTCCTCTAACTCCTGACAGATACATAGTGATATATTCTGCAGATTATTACACCACTGACCTCTCCGGAGATCTGCAGAACATTGCTCCTCTACCTCCTGACATACATAGTGATATATTTTGCAGATTATTACACCACTGACCTCTCTAGAGATCTGCAGAACATTGCTCCTCTACCTCCTGACATACATAGTGATATATTCTGCAGATTATTACACCACTGACCTCTCTAGAGATCTGCAGAACATTGCTCCTCTACCTCCTGACAGATACATAGTGATATATTCCGCAGATTATTACACCACTGACCTCTCTAGAGATCTGCAGAACATCGCTCCTCTAACTCCTAAAAGATACATAGTGATATATTCTGCAGATTATTACACCACTGACCTCTCTAGGGATCTGCAGGACATTGCTCCTCTACCCCTGACAGATACATAGTGATATATTCTGCAGATTATTACACCACTGACTTCTCTAGAGATCTGCAGAACATCGCTCCTCTAACTCCTGACAGATACATAGTGATATATTCTGCAGATTATTACACCACTGACCTCTCTAGAGATCTGCAGAACATTGCTCCTCTACCCCTGACAGATACATAGTGATATATTCTGCAGATTATTACACCACTGACCTCTCTAGAGATCTGCAGAACATTGCTCCTCTACCTCCTGACAGATACATAGTGATATATTCTGCAGATTATTATACCACTGACCTCTCTAGAGATCTGCAGAATATTGCTCCGCTACCTCCTGAGAGATACATAGTGATATATTCTGCAGATTATTACACCACTGACCTCTCTATAGATCTGCAGGACATCGCTCCTCTACCTCCTGACAGATACATAGTGATATATTCTGCAGATTACTACACCACTGACCTCTCTGGAGATCTGCAGAACATTACTCCTCTACCTCCTGACAGATACTTAGTGATATATTCTGCAGATTATTACACCACTGACCTCTTTGGAGATCTGCAGAACATCGCTCCTCTACCTCCTGACAGATACATAGTGATATATTCTGCAGATTATTACACCACTGACCTCTCTAGAGATCTGCAGAACATTGCTCCTGTACCTCCTGATAGATACAGAGTGATATATTCTGCAGATTATTACACCACTGACTTCTCTGGAGATCTGCAGAATATTGCTCTGTCCTCTCTACCTGCTGATAGATACTTATTGATATATTCTGCAGATTATTACACCTATGACTTTTCCACAACCTTATGATCCCTGTAGATAAAAGGCTCCCTGGATAAATTCCCCAATATATATATGAAAACACTGAAAATTGTAAAGAAAATATATGTTTATTCCAGAATCCAGTAGAATTGCTGTGCGGTTTTCTCCGGCCCTTTAACATGTGATGATCTGTGACATGAAGAAGAGGAGGGTCCTTCTTCACACGTGGATATGGCCGCCAGTCCACCCTTACACAGCTCAGTCCTGGATCATAAGACAGCGTAAAACATTTTTCTATTTTTTCACAGTTGTATCCTAGAAAAGACAAACAAATCTGAATTAGACCAAAAATTCACAAAACCTTCACCACAAGGATATGAAGACGGAGCAGAAGATGTCGGACTTACCGGATCTCGCTTCTGTTCTGCACGTCACAGGTTCTCAGAGCTGGGGAGTCTTCATGGCAAATTCAGATGGTTTAGGTGGTAAAGACCACCATGTTGGGGTGACAAAAGATGGTGAATGGGCCCCGAGCGACAGATGGAACAGAACAGGCCTCTTTCTCTCCCGGGGGTTCGGGGCCCTGATGGTAAATGGGCCCCGAGTGGCAGATGGAATTAAAATGCCCACTTTCTCTTCCGGGGGTTTGAGGCCCTGGTGGTAACGGTAACCCCCGAAAGGTCCTCCATCTCCACATCCTCTGGAAGTTTGCGTCCGCGAACTTCCTTTTTGTCTTTCTTATCCTCCATATCCTCCATCTCTATATCATCTGGAAATTGGCGTCCGCCAACCTCCATTTTCTCATCCTCCTCCACGTCCTCCATCTCTATATCATCGGGAAATTGACGTCCGCCAACCTCCATTTTCTCTACAATCCTCATCTTGAAAAACATCTTCACTATCCTCCTCTTCATCAAAGACACCTTCATGATGAGAGCCAGCAAGAGAAACCGACACCGTGGTCAATGTGTGACCCCAATTTATAGACTTGATGATGTCATAAGATGTTTACACATCCAGATTAAAAAGTGTAGAGAAATAGAATCTGCCCACGTTCTAGATGACATCACAAGAAGCGAATCTCAGTGATCCGGTGGCCATATAAAACGTAATATGGTACAAGAATACAGACAGTAGGGTCACACTACACCCTCTGGGGAAGTTTCTATCATCTCAAAGAATTCTCAAATCAATGTGGTCAATTCCACTGGTTTCTTAAACGTAAACGCACCCATAAAACGTACAACACGGGCATTTACATATACAGTGAAAATTAAACAAAACCATTTTTTTCATAAATATTGATTTTATTTTGTACAAGTGGGAAAAAAAATACACATATGTGGTATCGCCACGATCGTAACGACCAGAGCAATAAAGTTAACACATTATTTAAACAGCATGGTGAAGACCGTAAAAAAATAAAAAAAATTCAAAAAACACGGCAAAAGTGTTGTTTTTTTGAACTTATCCGGCCAAAAAGAAAAAAAATCCCTTATACAGTGATATTGACGACACAATACAAAAATTACCGCTCTTGGAAAGCGGAGATGCAAAAACAAATTATTTTTGTTTAAAAATATTTTTAATGTGCAACTAAAATTTATATTCACCCAACCCGGTGAATTGCACAACAAGCAGAGCAGATGAGGCCTCTTTTAGCCTTTAAGGTTAACGGCCAGGAGCGGCGGCGTGATGCAGTGATTGAAAGTCTGTATCCTACAACGGCAGGGGTCTCTGTCATAGATTTCAACTAGATCCGCATCCTGATAGGCCGTATAAGCCCTAAGTCGACAAAGTCAATAGCGAGCGCAGCATCTAAGTGGTTGACAGAGGGAGGGGGCTTCTTCTATACAATAGCAGGTGATCGCGGGGGTGCCAATGGTTGCTATGGCAACTGGAGGCCTAACAATGGCCTCCTGGTCTGCCATGTACTGAAGCCTATTAGGCCCTGCCAGAATGCAGTATATTATACCAGCTAAGAGGTGATCGGATCCTCAATTCCCCTAGTGGAACAAAAAACTAAAAAGAATGCTCTAGAAAAATCAAAAAACAAAAATTGCCACTCTCTCTTTATAAAGTCATTATTAAAAAAATATATAAAACTATACACATCTGGTATTGCCACATCCATAAATACACAAAAATAATCACATCATTTATCCTGCGCGGTAAACGCTGTAAGAAAAATATTTAAAAAAATTACAGATATTCTGTTTTTTGGTCACATCACCTCCAAAACATTGGAATATAAAGCTACCAAAAAAATGTACCCCAAGATGGTACCAATAAAAACTACAGCATGTCCCGCAAAAAACGCGCCCTCACAGCTCTGTGGATGGAAAAATAAAAAGTTATGGCTCTCAGAATATGGCGACTTTATGTAAGTGTTTTTATTGTGAAAAAGAAGTAAAACATTAAAAAAAACTATATAAATTTGGAATGGCCGTAATCGCAGTTATCCGCCGAATAAAGTTACATGTCGTTTATACCACCCGGTGAACGCTGTAAAAAAGACAATGCCCCAATTGCTGTTTTATGATCACCTTGAATCTCGAGATTTAATAAAAATAATATCCTGATGTGCAGGCCACAGGGGCTGGCTGGCACATTTTAGCCTGGGGTGCAAGCCCACAGCACTGGACCAAGAGTAGCGGCCCATCCTTAACCTGTTTACCTCCACCTTCGCTATAAAGGCGGCAGAGGAAACTGGGCTTTAAATTGTTAAAAGACGGCAGCTGGTTGTGTCTTCATGTTGGGATTGCACACGCAAACTAATCCCGCTTAGGGCCTGTTCACACCTCCGTCAGTGTTTCCGTTGAGCAGCAGAACAACAAAAATATTGTCTGGTTTCAAGTCATGGTGTCCGTGGTCATACCAAAAACAAAAGCGCAGCAGGCTGCGCTATTGTTTCCGGTATTTTTACCCAGATCTGTGATAGAACCTCCAAAGCAGATGTGAATCTGCTCTTACCGGCATATTGTTTCTGAATACTTCCGCCACACAATGATCATATAGTGAATAATATTACCATACTGTTACTGAATAAAAACACTGAACAAAACCAGGGGCGTAACTAGGAAAGATTGGGCCCCATAGCAAACTTTTGACTGGGCCCCCCCTCCCCTGAGTGTCACATAACCCCCCCTTGTAGATAGTGCCTTTTTTACAGCCCCCCCTGTAGATAACGCCATACAGCCCCCACTGTAGAGAACGCCATACAGCCCCCCTGTAGATAGCGCCATACATCCCCCTTTAGATAACGCCATACAGCCCCCCTGTAGATAACACCATACAGCCCGCCTGTAGATAACGCCATACAGCCCCCTGTAGATAACGCCATACAGCCCCCCTGTAGATAGCGCCATACATCCCCCTGTAGATAACGCCATACAGCCCCCCTGTAGATAACGCCATACAGCCCCCCCCTGTAGATAACGCCATACAGCCCCCACTGTAGAGAACGCCATACAGCCCCCTGTAGATAACGCCATACAGCCCCCCCTGTAGATAACGCCATACAGCCCCCCTGTAGATAACGCCATACAGCCCCCCTGTAGATAACGCCATACAGCCCCCACTGTAGAGAACGCCATACAGCCCCCTGTAGGTAACGCCATACAGCCCCCCCTGTAGGTAACGCTATACAGCCCCACTGTAGGTAACGCTATACAGCCCCACTGTAGGTAACGCTATACAGCCCCCCCTTTAGGTAACGCCATACAGCACCCCCTTGTAGGTAACGCCATACAGCCCCCCAATGTAGGTAACGCCATACAGCCCCCCCTGTAGGTAACGCCATACAGCCCACCCCCTTGTAGGTAACGCCATACAGCCCCCCAATGTAGGTAACGCCATACAGCCCCCCCTGTAGGTAACGCCATACAGCCCCCCCCTGTAGGTAACGCCATACAGCCCACCCCCTTGTAGGTAACGCCATACAGCCCCCCAATGTAGGTAACGCCATACAGCCCCCCCTGTAGGTAACGCCTTACAGCCCCCCCCTGTAGGTAATGCCATACAGCCCCCCCTGTAGGTAACACCATACAGCCCCCCCTGTAAATAACGCCATACAGCCCCAACCCCCCAAAACTATCTGACCTATAGTGTGTCCTACAAAAGACATGTATCCCCTATCCACAGGATAGGGGATGCATGTGTTATCGCTGGCATCGATAGGGAGAACGGGGGACCAAAAGTCCCCCAAGTTCTCCGTGACTAACCTCAGACTTCAGGAGTCTACGCAGCTGAATAGAAATTAAAGGAGCGCTGGTCACGCATGCGCACAAGCGCGACCGGCGCTCCATTCATTTCTACGGAGCTGCCGACACAGACCCCGGAAGTCCGAGGTTTGTGATGGAGAACTTCAGGGGACTTTCGGTCCCCCGTTCTCCCTATGGCTGCAAGCGATCACACATGTATCCCCTATCCTGTGGATAGGGGATACATGTCTTTTGTAGGAACAACCCCTTTAATGGCAGAACGGGGAGATACCTCCCTGCTCTGCCATAGTGTTTAGTGGCGTCGCGCTGTAGTAGCCATAGCGGCAGCTAGCAGAGCCTCCGGCCATGGTGGGGCCCCGTACCGGCGTGCGACACGGGCCCCCTCATGCTGCGGGCCCCGTAGCAGCCGCTACGGCCGCTACGGCGGTAGTTACGCCACTGAATATAGTCATAGATGCCGGTCCTACACAGGGGCTCTGTGTAGGACCGGTATAAGTAATTACAGCACAGTGACATCCAGTGACGATATAGGGGTAGATACCAGTCCTATACAGGAGCCCTACAGACCATATAAGTGATTAAAGTACAATGACCATATAGTGGTAGATACCGGTTCTACACAGGGGCTCTACAGACCATATAAGTGATTAAAGTACAGTGACATCCAGTGACCATATAGTGGTAAATACTGGTCCTACACATGAGGTCTGTAGACCATATACAGCACAGTGACATCCAGTGACTCAGAGGTGACGTCTTCTCAGATTAGATTTGTTCATTTTCCCTTTTCTTCTCCATCCTTCCTAGAGCGCTATGACGACTTCTTCTAGCCACGATCGCCTCTGCAGAATTTAAAATACAGACAAGTTGGTTTCCTGCTTTTCTAGCATTCATCCCACCTATGCCCCATCCTCTAAACAAACTCGTCACCCACAGTGCCCCAGATAGTAATAATGATACCCACTTTGTGCCCCACACAATAATAGTGCCCCTTTGTGCAATCATATAGTAAACGTGCCTCCTTTATGCCCCCCATACAGTAATGCTGCCATTAACAGGCCCCCTTCTCCTCCAGGCCCAGTTGTGATTGTAGTGGTTGCTACCAGACCCAGATGGGAAAGGGACCCCCCGATAACAGTGGGCTGATATTTTTATCCTCTGACAGGAGACCCTGTGGGGATGGTGGCCCTGGGCATTTGCCCAGTTTGACCCCCTCCTAACACCAGCCCAGTAGAAAAGTGTTCTAACAGACGTCACAGGTGTAGCGCAGCCATGGGGGTGGTCATGGGAATGATGGGGTCCTAAAAATCTACTGGTGGACCCGCCCAGCCCAGCTCACCCCTGGCAGGCCAGAGGGGAACATTACATTAGTTTCATGAGGTCATTATGAAGGCCCTAATATTTTGGAACCAGGTAGGGGAGGGCCCGACCACATCTGCCCGAAGCGAGGGCGCCCGGTTTATACTAGGACAATACTTTCCCAGCAACGTTTTCTAAACTGTAAAGAAGGAAAGGATCTAAAAAGAAGCAGAGCGTGTCAGAAAAGAGGGATAAGAAAGGACACCATCTATCAGTGAAACACCTGCCCCATAATACCTGGCTTGTTCACACAGAATTGCATCATAACTTGCCACACATCTATGTATTATATATATTATTAAAGGCCCCCTAATAAAGGCCCCCTGGTCAGCCATCTTTGTACTCCTTTGAATCCCTGCCTCTTGCAGGGCTTTAAAGGAGACTGTCAGTATAGCAATATACTGCAATACATTAGTATTGCAGTATATCATGTAAGCGATCCAATGATCGCTGGTTCAAGTCCTCTAGGGGGACTAATAAGAAAAAAAAACAGTTAAAGTTTTTCTTAATGTTCCAAAAAAAAAAATGTTTAAAGTTCAAACACCCCTTTTTCCCATTTTTTCCATAAAGCAATGTTAAAAAAAAAAATTAACGTTAACATAACTAGTGTCGCCGCGTCCATAAAAGTCTGAACTATCATAATATAGCGTTATTTAACTCGCTTGGTGAAAGCTGTAAAAAAAAAAAATATATATATATATATATAAAATGTAAAAAGCAAATTGCTGGTTCGTGGCTTAGCGCACAGCGAGAGCGGTCGCATGTTCTAGGAGCTCCGCAGTGAACCCGCGCCAATGTTATCCTGCAGACATCCTGAGGCTTCCTAAGGCTTTAAAAATACCGTCCAAACGATCTAGACGGTCGAGGGTGACTACTGGAGCCAGTATGAGCCCCACCAGAGGTCAGTCGGCCGCGGAGAAGCTGCAAGGCTTTGCACGGGGTGAGGGGCAAGATGGCGGCCGCCCTCCTCAGCCTCAGCGTTCTAAAGGAGGAGAAGCATTCTAAATTGCAATGACCGGGACACGATTTTACGCCTGACACGCAGGCTACCGGAAATTACTTATAATGGGGCAAAAGTCTCTATATTCCCTGACCTCGGCTGACTTGCAAAAGAGACGTGCGACATTTCTTGCTGTTAAGAGGCGCCTGAGAGATCTGGGTATTCCATACTCCATGTCATATCCAGCTAGGTTGCGAATTGTGGATGGAGAAAGATCCGGTTTTTTTCAACTCCCCGCAGGATGCTGATGAATGGGTGAGAAACAAGCGCCCACCTCGACGGAACTAATTCTGCCTGATAACACAGATGGAGTTTCGTGTAAGGATGACTGATGATGTTGGGCTATTCTGAATCACCGGACTTCCATGACTAATCATAGGATTTCGGGAACATTCCATTCTGATGGTGATCTGGACTGGGTCTGACAGAGATCGGTTAGACCTACTGCCTGGCCAGTGCGACTTTTTGTGTCCTTGGATTTGTGGGGCGCCATACCTGAGGAGGCTGCCGCACGTCCCCTTAATGGCGGAAGCTTAACTAAGTTGCTGTTTGGCGCGGGTATTACCCCCGTATACTTAAATGCCACGTTTTTGGGCACGCTCCGGCAATGTAACATGCATCTACATGCATTGTCGGTATTGTTCTACTATTTACAATCTGTTCTTTTGGGTTCTAGGTTGGAATGTGCCTTGGGTGCGGGCAGTTATGATACTACTCATGTACAAATGTAAACGCATAAGGGATGCACCGAATAATTATCAGCTGCTTCTGAGAAAGGCGGGATTGTTGATGTATTTCAGGCATTGTGGATCTCTCCTACATGTGAGAAGTATATTTTATGAATGTCTTCTTTAACTGTAATGTCGTGAAATGTGAGGGGTATGGGCAGCCCGCAGAAGAGAGTAATATTGTATGGTTATATTCGCAAAGTTAACCCTCATATATTGTGCCTCCAGGAGACGCATTTAACACCTGCTAAAATGAAAACTGTTCTTAGGCCCTGGGTCCAGTGGTCTAGCCACTCATATCACACATTATACTCGAGGGACGTGTTCATTTTGGTACACAAATCTGTGAGATGGGAAGCTATCCATACTAAAACCGATAGTGAGGGCAGATATGTATTTGTGTATGCTCTCATAGAAAATGTTCCTTATGTTTTATTGGGCATGTACATTCCTCCACCAGCATCTTTACAGATTTTGCAAATGGCGGCTACCTTTGCTGCAACATATCCGACCGCTAAAGTGTTGGGCATGGGAGATTTTAACATGGTTGTGAACTGCAGTCTGGATAGGTTTAGTGCTTCTTCTGGGCAGGACCGAGTACCCCCGCCATATCTGTACTGGGTTTTACTGTTTGCTGAGATGGGATGGACAGAACTTTACCGATATAAACACCCAACAACTAAAGTGTATTCCTCCCTAGGCAGAAACTCCCTATCCTGCATAGACTATATGTTTGGAAATTCTCTCATTGTACCTTTGGTTGAATCTGTCACTTATATATCTAGAGCGGCGTCTGATCATTCTCCTATGGTGACCAGCTTTAGTCTCCCTGGCCCCTCCTTACCTAGGAGCTGGAAAATACACCCCTTTTGGTTGACCCTGACAGGCCCTCAGGATAGGATCCCTGATTAACTTGACTTGGATATGTAGAGTCGAGTGATCAGTAATTATTCCTTACCCCCTTAAGAATAATAACACATGACACCAAGGTTGGATTTTAATGGCCACAGCAGCCGTTTATTATAAATTTTATAAAATTAGAAATTTTATAACCAAACCTTAAATAACCTAGAATTCCCCAACATTGGAATTCTTCCAGAATAAACATACCAAACCCTTAACCCCTTCCCGACATCCGCCGTATATATACGGCGCTGTCGGGAGGTGCTTCCCGCAAAGCGCCGTGTATATATACGGCGCAGTGATGGTGCGGGCTCAGGAGCAGAGCCGGCACCATCACCGCGGGGTGACAGCTGTATTATACAGCTGGCACCCTCCTGTAACTGCCAGGACCGGAGCTATTCTCCGATCCGGCAGATTAACCCCTCAGATGCTGCGCTTCACCCGATCGGCAACCCAGTGATGCAATCGCTGGGTTGCTGTGGCAATCGGACGCCAGAAAATGGCGTCCGAGTCTGCCTTGTACGGGAGCCGATGAGGACCCGCCTGCGGCGTGTCCTCATAGGCTTGCTGTCAGTGAATAACTGACAGCGCTAATACACTGCACTACGTATGTAGTGAAGTGTATTAGAGTAGCGATCGGGGCATCAGGCCCTCATGTCCCCTAGTGGGACAAGTAAAAAAAGTAAAAAAAAGTTAATAAAAATGTGGTAAAACAATAAAAACACACACATTTCAAATAAAAATAAAGCTAAACTGACTTTTTTCCCATAGTAAGTCTTTTATTTTTTTTAAATCAATAAATTTTTATTGAAAAATTTTTACAACTTTTTCAAACAATATAAACCATCCTTGGTCCCAGAACATGGACCTGCGTACAATAATACATACAAGTGATATGTCATTGAAGGATATACATAATCATAACCAGAAAACAACCACAAAGAACTTAAGAACTTTACTATGCCATTTTCAAACCAATGTTAATATTAACTATGTCATAGTACCATCGAACTTTCTGCATTTAAGTGTAATACTTTGAATTTACCCAAAGCTCCCAATAACGTGAACTCTTGGCATACCCAGAGGGAGATTGCAAAAGCATGGATTCATGATGACATGCTATATTTACCCTGCCTATCACCTCTGATAAAGAAGGGGAGATAAATGATTTCCATGACTTAGCTATTGCCATTCTAGCAGCAATGAAGACATGGTGTATCAGTACCCGATGCTCCGCCATTATGTCTTCCAAGCCAATGTCTAAAATAGCCAATTCCGGGCAGAACGGTATAGATTCTCCTAAAATTTCAAGTATGATGCGAAAAACCTCCCTCCACAATACCTCCACCTTAGGGCAGGACCACCACATATGCAATGTGGAACCCAGGGAACCACATCCTCTCCAGCAGCCATTAGAACTGCCTTGGAATATGTGTGCACATCTGGAAGGTGTTAGGTACCATCTCATGTGGATTTTACGGGTGAGCTCAATATGGTTAACACATTTGGAGTGACGAGTAATCCAACTAGAGGCCTTCATCCATTGTGCCATGGAAAACGTAGAGCCCATCTCCCGTTCCCATCGTAATATGTGACCTGTCTTCCCCGAGGACTGTTTTTTCAAAATTAGATCATAGCTACAAGCTAGACCCTTACTATGACCTTGCCATTTGAACAGGAATTTATGGTATGGAGAAAGAATTGTGGGTTGAGCTGGGATGGCTATTGTTTGTATCATATGTCGTATCTGGAGATACTGGTAAAACATGGATTTATTTACATCATATTCCCTTACCAACTGCTCAAAGGATTTGAAGAGTTTTCCCTCATATAAATCTGAGAGGGCTGTTACGCCCAGCGATTCCCAAGTCTGCAAAAATACATGTGGGACCAAAGGTTGAAGCGCTTGCAATGGTATATGATCATTAGATAAGTACACCCAGCGATTTGCACATACCTCCAATTTCCAGCATTTCAGTGCATCAGATGTGGTTACCAAGAACACCTTAGACCTATCTGTCCCCACATATGTCGCGGCCATCAAATTACGTATGGAGGAACGGGGAAACATCTCATTTTCCAACTGGGCCCAAAGTGACGGAGCCGAGGAGTTCCATAATGAACCTAACTGGTCTAGGATGGCTGCTACGTTATATGCCACTACCTCTGGGACTCCCAAACCCCCTTCCTTGACCTTCTGAAATAATAAAGATTTGGCTACCCTTGCTCTTTTATTATTCCAAATGAATTGGAGAAACATACGTTGAATTTGAGAGGTGATGCTAGTAGGTATTAACAGTGGAATAGTCCTACAAAAATACAAGTATTTGGGAAGCAGTAACATTTTAACCAAATTGACTCTAGCAATCCAGGACAACTGGAATTTGTTCAGTCTTTCACACTCCAGTCTTAAATCTGCTATTAGCCCTGAGTAATTCTCCTGCAGAACCAGTGACAACGAGGAGTAGAGTTTTATCCCCAGGTATACCAACCCTGATTCTGCCCATGCCAAATCAAAGTTGGACATAGTGCGTTTCAATTGAGGATCTACATGAATTGGTAACATCATGGACTTTGAAACATTTAATTTATAATATGATACCTCTGAAAACTTAGAAATGATGCTGAGTAGTTCTGTCAGAGATATGAGGGGAGAAGTACAGGTCACAATAACATCATCTGCATATAAACCGATTTTGTGTTCTCTTCCTCCTACCCTTATACCCGAGATTTTTGTAGAATTTCGAATCATTTCTGCAAATGGTTCCATACATAGGGTAAAAATTAGTGGGGAAAGCGGGCAGCCCTGCCTAGTCCCATTAGTGATGCTAAAAGATCTAGAAAGAATCCCGGAAGACAGAACCCTAGCCGAGGGCGAGGAGTATAGTGAAAGTATGGCTGATTTTATAAATGAATGGAAACCAAATTTGTCTAATGTGCTTTCCAGGTATTGCCAGTTAACACGATCAAATGCCTTTTCGGCGTCTAGAGAAATAAAGAGGGAGGCACTTTTAGATTCTCCGGCAATCTGTATAAGATCTAACATCCTGCGCGTCCCGTCACAAGCTTGCCGGCCCTTGACAAACCCTACTTGTTCTAGCGCTATTAGGGATGGTAAGCAATCATTTACTCTATTCGCCAATATTTTAGCATATAATTTTATATCACAGTTTAATAGGGATATTGGACGAAAGTTGGCCGGGGAATCAGGGGATTTACCCGGCTTAGGGAGTGTGACTATCGTGGCCTGTAACATCTCACGGGGAGGTGCCTGCTTATTCGCGATACTCATAAAAGTAGATTGCAAATATGGAATCAGCGAGTCTGCGAAAGTTTGGTAGTACTCATTTGGCAACCCATCCGGTCCCGGGGATTTATTTTGTTTAGATCGCAGAATGGTCAGTTTAATTTCTTCGACCGTAATAGGAGAATTTAATTGACTAATTTGGGCCTCTGATAACGTTGGCAATTGAATTTGCCTTAAAAAATCATTCACCCCCGCTTCGGATACCTCAGGGAGGTGCTTGTCCTGATTTAGATTATAAAGGGTACTATAGTAAGACGCAAATGCGTCGGTAATCTCCTGAGGATCATACACTTTTGTCCCTTCTGAAGTGTTCAACCATGAAATTTTGGATTTAGCAACATGCTGTTTCACTCTTTTTGCCAGAATTTTACTGGGTCTGTCCCCTTGGATATAGAAGTTCCATTTGAGTTTTTTTAAAGTTTTCTCATATAGGAAAAGTTGGTGATTGCGCAGTTTGTCCCTAAAGTGTCTTAGCTCGTCACGTAATGTGGGAGACGGAGAAACTTTTAATTTTGCCTCTATATTCTGTATGTTGTCGATAAGGAATTCAAATTCTTTATTTCTTGCCCTTTTTGCCTTAGCCGCAGCCTGAATAAACAGGCCTCTTACAAACGCCTTATGTGTACACCAGAGGAGTTCAGGTGATGAGGCCGATGGGCCATTAATCTCAAAAAATTCTTTCAAAGCTAAGTCTATTTTGGCTTGGAGATCTGGGGAATTTAATAAAAATGTGTTCAACCTCCAAGATGAGCTCTGAGGTGTAATATAATGATCTGAGAGTTGAAGCATAATTGGTGCATGGTCTGACCAGGTTATCAGGCCAAGGGAGGAGTTCACCGAATTTGTTAACACTTCTCTATCCACTAGAAAATAGTCAATCCTAGAGTACACCTTGTGTGGGGAAGAATAGAACGTGTAATCCCTTTCAGAAGCATGCTGGTATCGCCATACGTCATGTAAGTCTTCCTCCTGCACCCAGGAACTCAAGTCATGAGACAATCTGTTATTTCCCCCAGAGCGATCTATATCCTTGTTTACCACTATATTAAAATCCCCACATAATATTAAACCCCCTTTCTGCACCGATTTAGCTTTTGACAGTACCTTTTTAAGGAAGGGAAGTTGTCGTACATTAGGGGCATAAACAGATACCAACGTGTATGAGAGGTTATCAATTTCACATACTAAAATAATAAATCTACCCTGTGGATCAGAAACAACAGAAATACATTTAAAAGCAAGTGACTCTTTTACCGCAATAATTACCCCCGCCTTCTTTCCGCTATTAGAGGCATAGTACACATGGGGACATTTTTTATGTTTAAATAGATGGCAGTCTTTAGAGGACAAATGTGATTCCTGCACACATATTACATCTCCCTTAGACTTGAATGCTACTTTCCAAAGTAAAGATCTCTTGAAGGGAGAATTCAAGCCATGAGCATTTACAGAAAGTATTGTAAGACCCATTAAGACATAAAAGAAAAGTAGTTATGATTATGGCATAGCAAAGGAGAACCAACATAGAACATCCTACAACAGGAAACTTGGAAAAACCACCGAAATGAATATGCTATATAGCACATTCACTGCAACCAGGAAATTCCCTCTTGCAGGGAAAAGAAAAATGGAGGCAAAAGTTCAGCCTAAGAACTGTAGACAGAAAAGAACCGTCCACCTGAGAACTCTGAAAGCCTTGAAGTGCCGTTCATACCCTAGAAGCCTCAATTTTCAATCAGGCGGTCTCCGATCTGGTTTACTCCTTGCGTCCGACCACAATGGCGAAATCATCTCCGGTTTAGAAGGATTCCTAGGACGGGGATTTGAAGACGGGGACGCCATGAGCCCCCAAGAAATCAACAGGTCTTTTGCTAAGGTTGGAGAGAGGCAGACATGATGCGTGCCATTCCTGGTGATTATTAGTTTTACTGGGAATCCCCATTTGTACAATATGCCGTTATCTCTCAGAAGTTTTGTCATCATAGCAAATTCTTTTCGGCGTAGCATAGTCGCCGCTGATAAATCCGGGAATAAAGTAATGTCCTTAAAACGGTCAGTTAGGTCAGGAGAGTTCTTCAAACCTCTGAGAAATTCATCCTTTATATGAAAGAAGTGGATTCGGGCAATTGTATCTCTTTGTAGGTGAGCGGCAATGTGCTTAGGTTTAGGGATTCTGTGAATTCTATCTATGGTGAGATCCAGGGCCGATTTTTGCGGTAACACGATTCCCATAAGATCCGTGAGAAATGTCGCTAGTAGATCTGGTGTGACCGATTCAGGTATACCTCTGATACGGACATTATTTCTTCTGGATCTGTCCTCCAGATCCAAGACTTTGGTGGATAAACGCAAAACTTCTTCCTCCAGAGTGTAGTTCGCATCTATGAGCGAGTTATGAGATTTCACAAATTCCTCCAATTTATGCTCCACATGGTCGGTCCGCGAGGCAATGGCTTGTATATCTCCTCTTAAATCTCCAATAACTTGCCGTAAATCTGATTGGATTGAGTCTCTCAAAGAATTCAGAAGACGTTTTATCATATGCTCCGAAACCGGCTGAGAGTCCGTGTCATCCTGCGGGTCACGGTCTACAGAAGCATCCCTAGAAGATGGAGTTGGGGAGGAGGGAGGGAGGGAAATTCGGCGGTTCACCCCCTCTTGTTGAGAAGAGGACGAGGGAAAAAACTCTGTGAGCTTAGACGGCTTTGCTTTAGTATTCCTTTTAGATGTGCCCCCCATTGTGACACGGGAAATCTCTGTTTGATTCTAAGCTGCAACAATACTGAAATATCTTCCACAGAAGACCAATGTAATATAAGTAAATCTTCAGGTAGTCTCTTCTTGGAAGCGTAGAATTACTCCCACAGGTTTTAATCAGTGTCAGGGGAAAAGCAGTGCAGTGTCTCACTCTCTGTACTGTACCGATACACTTTTGTTGTTGCCACTCCCAGCCCTGTGGTTTTCTGCTGCTGACAAACTGAGTTAAGATGGCCGCTGGGGGAGGGGGGGTCGCTTTTCCTACAGGAGATTTAGCTGTAAATCCTCTCCCTGTACTTTACTCCTCAATACTGTCGGCCAGCACCTCAAGATGTGCCCTTCTCCCTCCTCACTCACCCTGTCAAGACGCCGTTTACTGCCTTCCCAGCCGTTCCTGCACTTTCGCGCCGTTAGGAGGAGGGGAAGAAGAAGGAGAAGATGGCCGCCACCTTCCTCGGCCTCCACAATACAAGGGCCAGACCTTTCACCGGCGCCGGAGCCGCTCCCCGACACGCTGGACGGGACTCTGAGCACTGCCACGATCCACTCCACCGACCAGGGAACAGATAAGACAGCTTTACCAGGTTTATTTGAGCCGGATTTGGCTTTCACCTCAGGAGCTCAGCGTTTATGCGACTCCTTCCATGTCCGTCCAGGCCACGCCCCCCATAGTAAGTCTTTTATTATGGGAAAAACAGTAAAAATGTAAAAAACTATACATAATTGGTATCGCCGCGTCCGTAACGACCCAAACTACAAAACTATTATGTAATTTATCCCGCACGGTGAACGCCGTAAAAAAAAACCATGAAAAACAACATTTACTCCAAAATAGTACTAATAAAAACGGCAATCCGTCCCGCAAAAAATAATCCCTGACACCGCTTTGTGCACGCAAAAATAATAAAGTTATGGGTCTTAGAATGTCGACACAGAAAACAAATGATTTTATAAAAAAAGTGATTTTATTGTGCAAAAGCCGCAATACATAAAAAAAACTAGATAAATTTGGTATCGCCGTAATCGTATCGACCCGCAGAATAAAGCTAACATGTAATTTAGGGCACACTGTGGATGCCGATAAAAAAAACAATAAAAAACTATTCCAGAATTGCTTGTTTTTGGTAATTTCCTTTACCAAAAAATGAAATAAAAAGTGATCAAAAAGTCGTATGTGTTCTAAAATGATACCAATAAAATCTACAGCCCGTCTCGCAAAAAACAAGCCCGCACACCACTCAATCAACTGAAAAATAAAAAAGTTACGGCACTAGTAATGCGGTGATGAAATAACATCTCAATGCCCAGGCCGGAGGGGAACATTCCTGCAGTTTCAGGGCCCCAGGATTTAGGAACTAGGAAAGGGAAGGGACATAGCACATCCGCTGGAAGCGAGGGCGCCCATATTATACCAGCGCAAAACTTTCCCAGTAATATTTCCCAAACTACGAAGGAGAAAAAGTCCCCAAAAGGTGCAGTGTAAAGAGTGTTACAAAAGGGGGATAAGAAAGAAAACCGTTTATCAGTGTGACACCGGCCTGTGCATAACGGATCGCTTCACATCGTAACACACATCTATGGATAATTGTATTATTTACCCCATTATTATACCCTCTTATTATATACCCTGATGTTCTCCGCACAGATTACATATACCCTGATATACTCCGCACAGATTACATATACCCTGATGAACTCCGCACAGATTACATATACCCTGATGTACTCCGCACAGATTACATATATCCTGATGTACTCCGCACAGATTACATATACCCTGATGTACTCCGCACAGATTACATATACCCTGATGTACTCCGCACAGATTACATATACCCTGATGTACTCCGCACAGATTACATATACCCTGATGTACTCCGCACAGATTACATATACCCTGATGTACTCCGCACAGATTACATATACCCTGATGTACTCCGCACAGATTACATATACCCTGATGTACTCCGCACAGATTACATATACCCTGATGTACTCCGCACAGATTACATATACCCTGATGTACTCCGCACAGATTACATATACCCTGATGTACTCCGCACAGATTACATATACCCTGATGTACTCCGCACAGATTACATATACCCTGATGTACTCCGCACAGATTACATATACCCTGATATACTCCGCACAGATTACATATGCCACCACATTATAAACGGAAATACCAGCAAAACCCCAAACAGAACTATTACCAAGCAAAATCCATGCTCAAAATGGCGGTCTTTCCCTTCTTAGCCCTACAGCGTGCCCAAACAGCAATTTATGGCCACAAGTAAGGCATTACCATACCCGGGAGAACCTGCTTAACAATTTATGGGGTAAGATTCTCTAGGGACACAACATCTTGTGCGGTGAATGGGCAGATCAGTGGAGAAATTGCAATTTTCACTTTGCACAATCCACTGCGTATTCATTTCTGAAAAACACCTGTGGAGTCTAAATTCTCACTACACCCCTTCATAAATGCCTTTAGGGGTGTAGTTTCTAAAACGGGGTCACTTTTGTTTGGTACATCAGTGGTTTTGCAAATGCAACATGGCGTCCGCAAACCATTCCAGCAAAATCTACGCTCCAAATGATAAATACCGCTCCTTTTCTTCTGAATGCTCCCATATACGTAAACAGCTGATTATAACCACATATGGGGCGTTACTGTACTCGGGAGAAATTTCTTTACAAATGTTGGGGTGCTTTTTCTTCTCTATTCCTTGCAAAAATGAAAAATGTGTATCTAAAACGACATCTTGTTGGAAAAATTTTTTTTTTTCATTTTCATGGCTTAATTCTAATTAATTCAGCAAAAAACCTTTGGGATCAAAATTTTCACTATACCCCTAGATGATTCCTCAGGGGGTGCAGTTTCCCAAATTGAGTCACTTTTGGGGTGTTTCCACTGTACTAGTACTACAGGGGCTCAGCAAATATGACATGACACCCAGAAACCATTCCAAAATCCAAATGGTGCTCCTTCAATTCTGAGCCCTACCGTGTGTCCAAACAGATGTTTGTGACCACATGTGGGGTATTGTTTTACTCGGGAGAAGTTGCTTTACAAATGTTGCAGTGCTTTTTCTCCTTCAGTCCTTGTGGAAATGAAAAAAAAATACCTAAACCTACATTTTCTTTGAAAAAATGTAGATTTTCATTTTTACGGCCTACTTACAATAAGTTCTGTAAAAAAACTGGCTGGTCAAAATGCTTGCTACACCCCTAGATAATTTCCTCAAGGGGTATAGTTTCCAAAATGGGGTCACTTGTTGGGGGTTTCCACTGTTTTGTCCCCTCAGGGGCTTTGTAAATGTGACATGGCCTCCGCAAACCATTCCTGCTAAATTTGAGCTCCAAGAGCCAAATGGCGCACTTTCCATTCTAAGCCCTGCCGTGTGTCCAAACAATCGTTTATTACCACATGTGGGGTATTGTTTTACTCGGGAGAAATTGCTCTACAAATGTTGTGGTGCTTTTTCTACTTTAGTTCTTTTGGAAATGAAAAAAAATTAGCTAAACCTACATTTTATTTGAAAAAATGTAGATTTTCATTTTCATGGCCTAGTTCCAAAAATTTTTGCAAAAAAACTGGCCGGTCAAAATGCTTGCTACACCCCTAGATAAATTCCTCGAGGGGTGTAGTTTCCAAAATGGAGTCACTTTTGGGGGGTTTCCACTGTTTTAGTTCCACTAGACCTGTTCAAAGCGGATATGGTGCCTAAAATATATTCTAATAAAAAGGAGGCCCAAAATCCACTAGGTGTTCCTTTGCTTCGGAGGCCGGTGCTTCAGTCCATTAGCGCCCTAGGGCCATATGTGGGATATTTCCTAAAACTGCAGAACCTGGGCAATAAATATTGAGTTGCATTTCTTGGGTAAAACATTCCGTGGTACAAAAAAAATGGATTCAAAATGAATTTCTGGAAAAAAATAATGAACTTTGTAAATTTCACCTCTACTTTGCCTTAATTCCTGCGCAACGTCTAAAGGGTTAAGAAACTTTCTAAATGCTGTTTTGAATACTTTGATGGGTGCAGATTTTAAAATGGGGTGACTTATTGGGGGTTTCTAATATCTAAGGACCTTAAAGCCACTTCACAACTAAACTGGCCCCTGTAAAAATAGCATTTTGAAATTTTCTTGAAAATGTGAGAAATTGCTGCTAAAGTTCTAAGCCTTGTAACGTCCTAGAAAAATAAAATGATGATCAAAATACGATGCCAATCTAAAGTAGACATATGGGGGATGTTAGTTAGCAACATTTTTGTGTGGTATAACTGCCTGTCTTACAAGCAGATACATTTAAATTGAGAAAAATGCTAATTTTTGCAATTTTTCGCTACATTTTGGTGTTTTTCACAATTAAATACTGAATGTATCGGGCAAATTTTGCCAGTAACATAAAGTCCAATGTGTCACGAGAAAACAATCTCAGAATCGCTTGGATAGGTAAAAGCATTCCGGAGTTATTACCACATAAAGTGAAACATGTCAGATTTGAAAAATGAGGCTCTGTCAGGAAGGTCAAAAGTGGCCAAAGAGGGAAGGGGTTAACAGGGTCAATATAAATAACACCCATAACATGACCAGGGGAAGCCCTTGAGGTTACCACAACTTAGAAAAGATAGCCATCTGCCACCACCACTTGTTTTTACCTCCAGCCGTAACCCGGCTCGAAGGCACCGCTCACTTCTTGCAGATGGCTTTGCCCATAAAGCACTTCAAAGGGGTAACACCCTAAGAAGCCTTCATATTTTGGGGGACGCATACCCCTGATGCGACCCCCCCACCAGTTTTACTGACCAACCTCAAGGACTCCCACCGCCACTGCGACATGGACCTTGACCACCTCAAGCCCATGAGCTCCTCCACACCAACACCCCTCTTTCAATCCCGTCTGCTAGGGCCAAACTCCACAAATCCATCCCCACCTCATTCAAATGCACCCCATCCTGTCTCCAATAACAACCTACACCCGCTTCCAGGTCCCTGTGCCTGACCACCACACCTCGATTTTTTGCCACAAATGCCGACACCGCCCTATTCACTTTTATTCTGGCCTGATTGAGCCTCTCCATGGATCGGGCAAAGCGCCATGTCTTTCTGGGCACAATATCTGACCAGACTATAATCAGGCCCGGGTGTAACGCCCATAAACACAACAAATCGTGCTTAATATCCCTCACCAAATCACGAAAAGGGCGCACACTCAAGTCATTCCCCCCAACATGTAAAACTAAAATCTCGGGAACCCGGTCTAGCTGCGTATACACCTGAAACTCTGGTAACACCCTGGACCAAACCATTCCCCGGAAACCAAGCCAATGCAGGACAGCATCCTCCCGCGGAATTCTCAGTTGTCGACCATCCGGGCGAACTTCCGCCCTTAGTGCGCCCCAATACACAAAGGAGTGCCCCAAGATCCAAACCAGCAAAGGACGCGAACCTGCGAAAGAAAGAAAACACACACATCTTACAAATCCCATTCGCACTCTATCTTCCACAGGCACAACATACCCCCTAGCAACCTTTTAACAGTCTGACAGCAAATGAGGCCGAACATAAGTGCGGAAACGGTTAGACTCCCATCTCCCAATACGCCTAACCCCTGACTCATCCAAACCCCATCGCACCGCTTCAGTTGCTGCACCAATTCTAAACGAATGGGAAGAATACTCAGCTGACTTCAACCCAATTGCCAGCAAACAGCGCTTAAACACTGCCCCAAATTGGAACCTGGATAAAAAGGACCTGTCTTCATGCCGCAATAACGGAACCCCCGTTGCCCCCACCTGTACCCCAAAAGCAGACATACACTGTACCGGACACACCGCCGAACGCCCGATAGCAAACAACACAATCCGCGTCCCCTTACCCACCGTGTCAGTTTTTGACCTGCGCATCAGCAAACAACTCCACATCCTCTGGACTTATTCCCCCGCACGCAACCCACTCTGCGACACCAATTCACCCACTCTAAAAGCCCAAAAAAAGGCTAACGAAAAAAACAAGCGAAACAATCGGACTTCAAAGGCCGAACTACAAACCACCTCCACCGCCGTACACAACAAGCAAAGAATCCGGTAAGAAACTGGCCGCCGCCGATCTACCGACCCTCTCCCCCTGCGAATACCTTTTAATTCTTGAATCGCCAAAAATTCCTTGGTCACGTCTATTTCGCCATGCAATTTCAAACGAAACGCCACAGCGGACACAAACTTATTCACTTTTGCTACAGACACACCTGACTCATACACATCCCCCAACCAATACAAAAAGGCCACCAGCCTGTCCCGGTCTGACCGGACGTCGCCCAAACCTCTCAACCAAAGCTCCCATTGAGCCCAGCCAGCCCTATATGCTGCCCACGTAGAACTTGCCAATGATCGCTCAATCAATGCCCCTGCCGCAGAGAAACCAACTCCCAAAGATGATCCGGGCACAGCATGCCAATCTGCTCCGCTCCCGGCGCCAGCTGACGAAAACGATCCCACTGTGAGCGAGAAAGCGCATCAGCAACACAATTGTCAACCCCCGGCACATGCACCGCCACCACCCAAGCATTTAACGACAAACAAACCAGCACCAAATGCCGCAACAGTTGAACCACCGGAGGAGACGACGCCGAGATGTTATTGATAGCCAACACCACCCCCAGATTATCGCAGTGAAAATGAATCTTCTTGTCCCTGAGCCTATCCCCCCAAATGGTCACAGCGACCACGATAGGAAATAGCTCGAGCAGGGCCAGGTTTTTTGTCAGACCGTTTTCCACCCAGCTAACCGGCCACCCCCCAGCACACCACTGGCCACCACAATAGGCCCCAAAACCGCCCCCTCCAGCCGCATCTGTAAACAAGTCCAGATCCACGGAATCGACAGCTCCAGCCATCCACAGGGACCGCCCGTTGTACTGTCCCAAAAACCGATGTCACACTTCCAAGTCGGCCCGCTGCTCCCCTCTCAATCTTACAAAGTGATGCGGTGCCACCACACCAGCAGTCGCCGCCGCCAAACGCCTACTAAACACTCTGCCCATAGGCATGATCTGACACTCAAAGTTTAACTTCCCTAACAATGACTGCAGACTGCGTAATGTGACCTTTTTAAGCCGAGACAACGCCTGAACCTCCAAACGAAGGGCCACCAACTTATCCTCCGGAAGCCTGCATTCCATTAAAACCGAGTCGATTTCAATGCCTAAAAAACGAATAACCGTAACATGCCCCTCTGTTTTGTCAGGAGCCAGCGGGACTCCAAAATCCCTCATGACTCCCTGCAACGCAAACAAAATATTGGCGCACACCGCCGATCTGCCCAGGCCAACACACAAAAAAATCATCAAGGTAGCGAATAACTGAATTCACACCTGCGACGTCCCGAGTTGCTCATTCCAAAAATGAACTAAATGCCTTAAAATAGGCGCAAGACATGGAACAACCCATCGGCAAACAATGATCCACAAAAAATTCCCCTCCCAAAAACAACCCAACAACCGTTGACTCTTGGGATGAACCGGCAGTAACCGAAAAGCCGCCTCAATATCAGTTTTTGACAACAAGGCACCTGCACCCGCTTCGCGAACCAACGCCACTGCCATATTAAACGACGCGTACACCACCGAACACAACACCGGATCAATACCATCATTAACCGATGCACCCCGGGGAAAAGAAAGATGATGTATCAACCGAAACTTGTTCGGCTCACGCTTAGGCACCACACCCAACGGGGAAACAACAAGATCCGACACAGGTGGTTCCACAAAAGGCCCTGCCATGCGACCCAAAACCACATCTTTACGAAGTTTTTCAGTCACCACCCCGGCGTGCTGATAAGTGGACCGGAGATTCCGACGAGTCACTGGAATGTCATAAGGAGGAGAAGGAATTACAAAGCCCATGAAAAACCCATCCGCAATCAATTGCGCCCCAGCCCTAGCCGGATATCTACTTAGAAAGGGGGCCATCCTTTCCAGCTTCACCGGCGTCACCCCCTGACCAGCTGAACCCCCTGGTCCACCTCCCTTCTTGCCTTTTCGCAAACACTTCGACGCGCCATGAGATGACCCGCTGCAATGGGAACACACGTGCTTGAACTTGCACGCTGCCCCAAATTTACACTGGCCGTCGTTAAACTGCCAGCAGAAACCGAGTTTTGAACCGGAACCTTGACCGGACTAACCGACCTGCCCTACAGACCCTCCGCTCCCTGGAAAGGACTGTCCCGGCTTAACCGGAGCAGTCACTCTCAACCACAATGCAATATTTTTCTGATCCCATCTAATGCTGGGCCGCACCGCCTTCCGCTGCCGAAATTGCTCATCATAACGCAGCCAAGCCATACCGCCATACGCACGATGCGCCTCACCGATAGCATCCATATAACAAAAAATCGCGGAACAATTTTCCGGCGCCTTTTCCCCAACACTAGCCAAGATCGCGAAGGCCTGCAGCCAATTCACAAATGTTTGCGGAATGAGCCGATAACGCAGACGTTCCTCCTCTTCCTTCCTACTCTCATCCCTCTTCCCTTTATCCAAATTAAATTTTGCCAATGGAAGGAGAGAAAATATCTCCACATACTCGTCCTTCCAAATGCGCTCCTGAACTTCCTGTTTCAAATGCGCCCTCAACGGGCCCTCAAAACAGACATAAACCTCACCTCTTGCTCTATCATCACCCTGTCACCCTCTTGAGCCCCATCTGTCTGCACCGACACAGCCACCGCCCCCGCACTTGCACCCTATATTGAGGCTGCCCTACCAACGGCGGCGCCGTCCAAACCGCAACCGGGGACACCCCCGCCGATACCGGGGCCTGCGAGCTATCTAATCTGTTGACCAGCTCGCGCAATCATCCCACTAAGTCATCAAGACCGCTACCACCTCCTCCGGAAGACCCGTCAACAGCCGTAGAACCCGCCGCATCCCCCGCACCCCCCAACATGCGCGTATTAGGAGAAGAGAAAGAAGAAAAACACCCACCTGGCTGCTCAGGCGCTGTGATCCCGCCAGCCGGACGAACTTGAACACGCCGATGCTCAACATCGTCTCCTTCTTCTAAGTCACCCGCCGTCTGCGAGCGCTGCCCGCACCCACAATGCAAGCACGGAGATCCCTGACCAGACTGTCCCGAAGGGCCGGCCTCCATACTAGCCCTGATGCTGATAGGGCCAGCCGCCTGCTGCCCGTTATACGGTATCCAGAGCTCAGACCGCACTCCACGGCCCACCGGACTCTCCATTCTTCCGGACTCAGACCTCGAAGCAGCCAGCCCCCTGATTGGCACCTCACCAGGCGGGGCTGCCGACATCCCCGCATCTTGCACCACACCAGATGGAGGGAGGGTATTTGGGAAGCCAGGAGCCAACCCCCCCCCTAGCCGCCAAGCACCCCCGCGGCTGGGGATTTCTGCGAGGCCGGGACCACCGAGGGGATGCAGCTCTCCCTGGAGACCGGCCTGCAGCGACCCTGAAGGGGCTTCCCCTGCGGCGCCGTACCCACGGGATTTTGTCAGGGCTAAGTCTCCCTGGGGGTCTGGCACGCCGTGACCTGCGAGCAGGCACGACCTCAGGTGAACAGACATCGGGCATGATCCCTCCACTAGCCAGAGGGCTGAGCAGCAGAGGGCTGCCTAAATTTAAGTCCAGCACTACAGGGGACGACAGGGAAGAAGCCGCCACACCCCCCTCCCTGGACACCGCGCGATGAGAGCGCCGGGGCCCAGCTGCCTGGGGCACAGTCAGCCCCACAAGTCTCGTCACCTGCTCCTCGAACCATCCGACATCCTGCTGATCAGCTGCCGCCCGGAGCCGCTCCACAAGCTCACTGAAAGATGCCATCTCCAACGAGCAGGTAAGTAAATATAACACTACAACGCTGCTGCTGCTCCTCCTGTTGCTGTGTTACCTCCCGCTGTCTCCCACCCCTGAGACTCCCACCCCCTCCCTCCTCCCTTCCAAACCACTCCCCTTCACTCCCTGCTACTCAACCTTAACCTCTTCCTCACCTGTTCCCTCCTATCCTGTCATGGCGGCCTCCCCTTATTCCCTGCAGTCGGCAGTGCGGCCGCTCCTGGAGGTATTTAATATAGAAAATAGCACATTTGAAAATTCCAGCATTGCATGGGATACTCTGAAGGCCTATCTTAGAGGGTGTCTCCGGTCCACTATTTCCTATTTAAAAAAGGACTCTTCCAGAATTGAGTCAGAGTTGGAGAAGCAATGCGCAGCTCTAGAGGGTAAATACACTGCTGATCCCACTGACATAAATAAAGATTTATGGCTGCAAATGGGGCGGAAATACCTATTACTGCTACAGGAAAAGGCAAATAGGAAGATATTTTTGCGAAGCAATCGTATTTTGAGTTGGGTAACCAGTCCAGCAAACTCTTGGCCCACTTAATCCATCAAAACTCTAAAAGCCCGGCTATTCTCAAAATTCACAGTAGCTCTGGGGATTGTTTTCATGGACTCCCAAGGAATAGCCGAGGCATTTGTGCAGTTTTACAGGGAGCTATATACCTTTCAATCCAGTTATGATATGTCTGAGTTTCAGTACTATATGGATGGTATTTCGTTCCCAACACTGAGTGTAGAAGGTAGAGCAGCCCTGGAAGCTGATGTGACTGAGGAGAAGATACGGGAATCCTTGAAAGGTATGTCAAAATGGAAAGCATCGGGTATAGAGCAGGGGTCTCAAGCACGCGGCCCGCGGCCCCTGGGGCTGTCATCTGCGGCCCGCGGGACACAGAGCCGCTAGTATCGGCTCTGCTCCGAGACTCTGGAATTCCCTGACTTCGCTGTCCACATATGAACAGCGATGTCTGGGGCTTCCCCAGAGCCGGAGTCCCCGGCAGAGCGCTAGTACAGGCTCTGCTCCGGGACTCTGTGGAATTCCCTGACATCGCTGCCCATATATGGACAGTGTGTCAGGGTCTTGCCAAGAGCGGAGCAGAGCACTGGTGTCGGCTCTGTTCCTGGACTCTGTGGAATTCCCTGACATCGCTGTCCACATATGAACAGCTATGTCTGGGGCTTCCCCAGAGCCGGAGTCCCGAGCAGAGCGCTGGTGTCGGCTCTGCTCCGGGACTCTATGGAATTCCCTGACATCGCTGTCCACATATGAACAGCGATGTCTGGGGCTTCCCCAGAGCCGGAGTCCCGGGCAGAGCGCTAGTACAGGCTCTGCTCCGGGACTCTGTGGAATTCCCTGACGTCGCTGCCCATATATGGACAGTGTGTCAGGGTCTTCCCCAGAGCGGAGTCCCGGGCAGAGCGCTATTATCGGCTCTGCTCCGGGACTCTGGGGGAGCCTCTGACATCGCTGTCCATACATCGACAATGATGTCAGGGGCTTCCCCAGAGCAGAAGTCCCAGTGATGTCAGGAGCACAGCTGGAGTCCCAGGAAGAGCCTACAAGCGCTCTGCCTGGGACTCCAGGTCTGGGGTTGCCCCTGACATCTCTGTCCATATATGGACAGTGATGTCAGGAGCAGAGCTGGAATCCCAGGCAGAGTGCCAGAAGCGGCTCTGCTCCGGGACTCCAGCTCTGGGCAAGCCCCTGACATCACTGGGGCAGCCTCTACAGAAGGCACTGGGGCAGCCTCTACAGAGGGCACTGGGGCAGCCTCTACAGAGGGCACTGGGTCAGCCTCTACAGAGGGCACTGGGTCAGCCTCTACAGAGGGCACTGGGGCAGCCTCTACAGAGGGCACTGGGGCAGCCTCTACAGAGGGCACTGGGGCAGCCTCTACAGAGGGCACTGGGACAGCCTCTACAGAGGGCACTGGGGCAGCCTCTACAGAGGGCACTGGGGCAGCCTCTACAGAGGGCACTGGGGCAGCCTCTACCGAGGGCACTGTGGCAGCCTCTACAGAGGGCACTGTGGCATTATCTACAAGTGGGTGTGTGGCAGTATCTGAAGAGGACACTGGCATTATCTAGGGGTGTGTTGCATTATCTACAGAGGGCACTGTGGCCTTATCTACAGAGGGCACTGTGGCCTTATCTACAGAGGGCACTGTGGCCTTATCTACAGAGGGCACTGTGGCCTTATCTACAGAGGGCACTGTGGCCTTATCTACAGAGGGCACTGTGGCCTTATCTACAGAGGGCACTGTGGCCTTATCTACAGAGGGCACTGTGGCATTATCCACAGAGGGCACTGCGGCAGCATCCACAGAGGGCACTGCGGCAGCATCCACAGAGGGCACTGCGGCAGCATCCAAAGGTATGTCAAAGGGGAAAGCATCGGGTCCTGATGGGAACCCTATAGAGGTATACCACAAATACTCAGACCATCTCATTCCCTCACTATGCGCTATGTTTTCTTATGCCCTTGGTGTGGGGCAATTACCAGATAGCATGCATGATGCCACTATTATTGTCCTGTTAAAACCCGATAAAGACCCTATGGAATGTGGCTCCTATCGTCCGATATCGTTATTAAAAAATGACTACAAACTACTTACTAAAATTCTGGCAAACAGACTTAATAAAGTCATTTCCCAAGTTATTCATGATGACCAGTCCGGCTTTATGCCAGGGAAGTCTACCTCCGATAACATCCGGAGGGTGCAGATTCTTGCTCAGATAGGGGGTGCTATAAAGGCTGATTGGGCAATGGCGTCTCTGGACGCTGCGAAAGCCTTTGATTCCATTGAATGGGTATACCTGCTGTAGACTTTGGAGAGGTTTGGGTTTGGTCCACAGTTCCTTTGATGGATTTCGCTCCTATACAAGGTGCCGAGGGCACAAATTCTGGTGAATGGTGAACTATCCCCATATTTCAGTTTACAGAGAGGTACTAGGCAGGGATGTCCGTGCTCTCCCCATTGCTTTTCGCTCTTGCTATTGAACCATTAGCTATACGTATACGACAATACCCTGCGTACAAAGAGATTTGTTTGGGTGGCAGGGAGGATAGAATTGGCTTATTTGCAGACGACATGGTTCTTTTTACGTCCCAGCCAATTGTGACATTACCCCAGGCGATTACTACTCTGGAGATATTTGGGAGGTTCGCTGGACTCCATATCAACTGGACTAAGTCTTTTTTTATGCCCTTACAGGGGGTGGGATGGCCAGACTCCATACATGGCTTACGGGTGGTTTCCTCATTTAAATACCTAGGTATTATTATCAATCGGGATCATGGGGATGATCATGCCACTAATATATTGCCGCTACTGGAATACGTAAAGGTTACGTTTAGGATCTGGAGCGCTCTTCCCCTAGCAGTGACTGGCAGAATAAACTTAATTAAAATGGTCGTTCTTCCCAAATGTCTTTATGTCCTCGAACACGCAGCGACACCAGTGTTTAAAACATTTTTCAAGCAGATACATGCCTTATTTCCAGCATTTATTTGGGGTTCCAATCGATCTAAGCTCAGTCTCACTACTTTGCAGCGTCCCAAAACATTAGGAGGAGCAGCCTTGCCAGATCTCTACCTCTATTATTTGGCGGGGCAATTAAGATATTTGAAAGTTTGGGTCGCCAACATGACCTCGCCAAATAGGGAACATCATTTGGCGTTTCATCTGCAAATGACCACTCTCTGGCCAGTATTAGAGGGGTCCCTGACTGCAATTCAAAATGTATTGCCCATTCATAGGGTGGCGTCTCAGGTGTGGATGGCTGCAAAAAGCATTTATGGGTACTCTGATGTACAAACTGATATGCCGTTATGGTTTAACCCACTCCTCTCCCAGATGTCAGATGCTTTGGCTCCCTCCTTTTGGATTCAGCACAGGGTATGCACTGTTGGGGATATGTATGAGGATAATATTCTTAAATCGTTTACACAACTGCAGTCTGACTTTGCAATACCTAGGACTGCCTTTTACAGATACCTACAATTGCGCCATGCTCTCGGGGCCCAGTACCCTTCCTCTGACACTGCATTCTCGCAATTTCCTCTGATAGGAATTTTTAGATCCAAAGGCACCAGAGGTTTGATATCTGCCATATACACATCTCTCATATCGACCAAATTAGCCAGAACACCCCTGCAGGTAAAAGACAAATGGACTACACAGATACCTGACCTTACAGAAGGGGATTGGGACGAGATCCTATCCTCTCCACTATTTGTGTCTCCAGCCGCTAACAATAGGATGATACAAATATCCATAATCCATCAAAGTTACCTTACTCCTGTTAGATTACACAAAATGGGTAGATACCCGAGCACGGAATGTCACAGGTGCCGGTACCCTAGGTCAGACTTTTGGCACATGATCTGGGCATGTCCATTTATTTCCTCTTTTTGGGAAGAGGTAGTTGGGGCAGGTACTGGAATTCTGCATATACCAGTCCCAGTTAGTCCACAAGTTTGTTTGTTTGGTATGCTACAGGATGAACATTGGCCTCATTATTTGAAAATATTCCTCCTCCCACTACGGCTAAATGGAAATCACTTGTGAATTCTATCATTCCGTATGAGAGGATAATGTATAGACAGAGATGATGCATTGATAAATTCTATAAGATATGGGAAGCCTGGTGTGACTCTGCGGTGACTCAGTATACCCCACACAGGTATAATGACCTCCGCCGGTCATTGACACACAATTGAAGCTACTGGGTTGTGGATCTACAGTATATAATTCATAAAATAGTGTCTTGATTTGTTTTGTTTTTTGCCTTTGGATACATGTTAAATGTCTGAATACATGTCTGTATTTCTCCTTTATTTGAAATGTTGGTGTGTTATGTCTCACACACATCTCTGCCTTATTTTCTGTATTATGTGCATGGCATGATTGCATTTGTACTACGATTCTTCAATAAAACGAGTTTACAAAAAAAAAAGTAAATTGCTGTTTTTTGGTCACCTTAGCGCTCCAAACAAATAGAATAAAAAGTGATCAAAAAGTCGCTTGTACCCCAAAATGGTATCGGTGAAAACTACAGCTCGCCCCGCAAAATGTAAGTCCTCACACCGGTATAGTGACGGAAAAATAAAAAAAAGTTATGGCTCTCAGAATAAGGTGACACAAAACATTATTTTTCTTAGGGGGGATTCACACGAGCGTGTATTCGGTCCGTGCGGGCCGCGTGGTTTTCACGCGCCACGCATCGACCAATACAAGGCTATGGGGCAGTACAGACAGTCCGTGCTTTTTGCGCAGCGTTTGTCCAGCTGCGTACAAAACGCGACAGGTTCAATAACTCTGCGTATTTCGCGCATCACGCACCCATTGAAGTCAATGGGTGCGTGAAAACCACGCAGGTTGCACGGAAGCACTTCCGTGCGAACCGACTGAAACAGCGCACCAGCTGTCAAAAGGATGAATGTAAACAGAAAAGCACCACGTGCTTTTCTGTTTCCGAACATCCAAACGGAGCGTCTTTGAGATGAGCGAACCCGGACAAGCGAACCGAACTTCACCGGGTTCGGCCGAACTCGTTTTGGCCGAACCCGGCAAAAAAATGTCCGGTACGCGACGTCATGACATAGTCACTGTCCACGGTGCTGAAAGAGTTAAACTGTTTCAGCACCGTGGACAGTGACTACCGATCCCAAAAAACATGAACCTGTAAAAAAAAACGAAGTTCTGACTTACCGATAACTCCCGGCTTCTTCCTCCTGTCTGACCTCCCGGGATGACAATTCAGTCCAAGTGACAGCTGCAGCCAATCACAGGCCAAGCACAGGCTGCAGCGGTCACATGGACTGCCGCGTCATCCAGGGAGGTGGGGCCCGATGTCAAGAGAGGCGCGTCACCAAGGACGCGTCACCAAGGCAACGGCCGGGAGGGCAGATCTCGGTAAGTACGAACTTTTTTTTTTTAACAGGTTGCTGTATATTGTGTTCGGCATTCACTGTCGAGGGTGCTGAAAGAGTTACTGCCGATCAGTTAGCTCTTTCAGCACCTTGGACAGTGACGGGCGTCGACTAGCCTCATCTCTATGATGGCGGCTGCGCGAAAATCACGCAGCCGCGCATCATACACGGATGACACACGCAGCTGTCAAATGGTTTTTGCGCGCGCAAAACGCTGCGTTGTTTGCGCGCGCAAAAACGCAACGTCCGTCTGTATCTGCCCTTAGGCAAATAGTTTTATTTTTTCTAAAAGTGGTAAAACATAAAACAAAACATAACAATGTGGTATCGCCGTAATCGTTTCAACCTGTAGAATAAGGTAAACATGTAGTTTTTTTTACCGCCTGATGGACGCCGTTAAAACAAAACCCCCCAAAAAATTGCGTAATTGCTGTTTTTTTGCCTATTTCACATTACAAATAATTTTTGATTCAGCTTCCCAGTATATTATGCTGTAGAATAAATGGTGCCATGAAAAACTACAACTTGTCCCGCAAAACACAAGCCCTCATAAGGCTACGTCGACGAAAAAATATAAAAAAAGTTATGGCTTTTGGAAGGCGGGAAGGAAAAGGCTAAAATGAAAAAACTCAAATTGGCCGTGTACTTAAGGGGTTAAAGTTTATTCAGTATACAGTAAAGATTTCTACAACTTTCTAATATACTTTGTGTTTCATTGTTCGGTCATTTAGAGACTAAAAATCTGTTACAGGACCCATCAGGGTAAGGTGAGTTTTCTTTTTATTGGTGCAAAGGGGACCTAACTTATCTATAGTAAAACACAGGGGGCCTAACTTATCTATGGTAAAACACAGGGGCCTAACTTATCTATGGTAAAACACAGGGGCCTAACATATCTATGGTAAAACACAGGGGGCCTAACTTATCTATGGTAAAACACAGGGGGCCTAACTTATCTATGGTAAAACACAGGGGCCTAACTTATCTATGGTAAAACACAGGGGCCTAACTTATCTATGGTAAAACACAGGGGCCTAACTTATCTATGGTAAAACACAGGGGGCCTAACTTATCTATGGTAAAACACAGGGGGGCCTAACTTATCTATGTTAAAACACAGGGGGCCTAACTTATCTATGGTAAAACACAGGGGGCCTAACTTATCTATGGTAAAACACAGGGGACCTAACTTTTCTATGGTAAAACACAGGGGGCCTAACTTATCTATGGTAAAACACAGGGACCTAACTTATCTATGGTAAAACACAGGGGCCTAACTTATCTATGGTAAAACACAGGGGACCTAATTTATCTATGGTAAAACACAGCCTAACTTTTTATTTTTGGTGTCTAGTTTCTTCCATTTTACTGCCGCTGCTGCCGAGTAAGTTGCACCGCAAAGGGGTCACTAAGACCATGTTCACACGGTGGATTTTGCTTGGTGGGTCCCGCTGCAAAATCGGCCGCAGAATTATTCCTGCCATCAACCAAAAGATTCCTACTCCCATTCACTTCAGATCGGGCAGGACGCTTCTTTTGTCCACTAGTTGAAAAAATCAGCTAGCGGTAAAAAGAAGCATCCGCCTCCCACTGAAATACAGATCTGCAGAACATTGCTCTCTCCTCTCTACCTCCTGACAGATACATAGTGATATATTCTGCAGATTATTATACCACTGATCTCTCTAGAGATCTGCAGATCATTACTCCTCTACATCCTGACAGATAGATAGTGATATATTCTGCAGATTATTACACCACTGACTTCTCTAGAGATCTGCAGAACTTTGCTCCTCTAACTCCTGACAGATACATAGTGATATATTCTGCAGATTATTACACAACTGACCTCTCTGGAGATCTGCAGCACATTGCTCCTCTACCTCCTGACAGATACATAGTGATATATTCTGCAGATTATTACACCACTGACTTCTCTAGAGATCTGCAGAACGTTGCTCCTCTAACTCCTGACAGATACATAGTGATATATTCTGCAGATTATTACACCACTGACCTCTCTAGAGATCTGCAGAACATCGCTCCTCTAACTCCTGACAGATACATAGTGATATATTCTGCAGATTATTACACCAGTGACCTCCCTAGGGATCTGCAGAACATTGCTCCTCTACCTCCTGACATACATAGTGATATATTCTGCAGATTATTACACCACTGACCTCTCTAGAGATCTGCAGAACATTGCTCCTCTACCTCCTGACAGATACATAGTGATATATCCTGCAGATTATTACACCACTGACCTCTCTACAGATCTGCAGAACAATGCTCCTCTACCTCCTGACATACATAGTGATATATTCTGCAGATTATTACACCACTGACCTCTCTAGAGATCTGCAGGACATTGCTCCTCTACCCCTGACAGATACATAGTGATATATTCTGCAGATTATGACACCACTGACCTCTCTAGGGATCTGCAGAACATTGCTCCTCTACCTCCTAACAGATACATAGTGATATATTCTGCAGATTATTACACCATTGACCTCTCTAGAGATCTGCAGAACATTGCTCCTCCACCTCGTAACATATATATATAGTGATATATTCTGCAGATTATTACACCACTGACCTCTCTAGAGATCTGCAGAACATCGCTCCTCTACCCCTGACAGATACATAGTGATATATTCTGCAGATTATTACACCACTGACCTCTCTAGAGATCTGCAGGACATCGCTCCTCTACATCCTGACAGATACATACTGATATATTCTGCAGATTATTACACCACTGACCTCTCTAGAGATCTGCAGAACATTGCTCCTCTACCCCTGACAGATACATACTGATATATTCTGCAGATTATTACACCACTGACCTCTCTAGAGATCTGCAGAACATTGCTCCTCTACCCCTGACAGATACATAGTGATATATTCTGCAGATTATTACACCACTGACCTCTCTAGAGATCTGCAGAACATTGCTCCTCTACCTCCTGACAGATACATAGTGATATATTCTGCAGATTATTATACCACTGACCTCTCTAGAGATCTGCAGAACATTGCTCCGCTACCTCCTGACAGATACATAGTGATATATTCTGCAGATTATTACACTACTGACCTCTCTATAGATCTGCAGGACATCGCTCCTCTACCTCCTGACAGATACATACTGATATATTCTGCAGATTATTACACCACTGACCTCTCTAGAGATCTGCAGAACATTACTCCTCTACCTCCTGACATATATATAGTGATATATTCTGCAGATTATTACACCACTGACTTCTCTGGAGATCTGCAGAATATTGCTCTGTCCTCTCTACCTGCTGATAGATACTTATTGATATATTCTGCAGATTATTACACCTATGACTTTTCCACAACCTTATGATCCCTGTAGGTAAAAGGCTCCCTGGATAAATTCCCCAATATATATATGAAAACACTAAAAATTGTAAAGAAAATATATGTTTATTCCAGAATCCAGTAGAATTGCTGTGCGGTTTTCTCCGGCCCTTTAACATGTGATGATCTGTGACATGAAGAAGAGGAGGGTCCTTCTTCACACGTGGATATGGCCGCCAGTCCACCCTTACACAGCTCAGTCCTGGATCATAAGAGAGCGTAAAACATTTTTTCTATTTTTTCAGAGTTGTATCCTAGAAAAGACAAAAAATCTGAATTAGCCCAAAAATTCACAAAACCTTCACCACAAGGAGATGAAGACGGAGCAGAAGACTTCGGACTTACCGGATCTCGCTTCTGTTCTGCACGTCACTGGTTCTCAGCGCTGGGGGAGTCTTCATGACAATTTCAGATGGTTTAGGTGGTAAAGACCACCATGTTGGGGTGACAAAAGATGGTGAATGGGCCCCGAGCGACAGATGGAACTGAACAGGCCTCTTTCTCTCCCGGGGGTTCGGGGCCCTGATGGTAAATGGGCCCCGAGTGGCAGATGGAATTAAAATGCCCACTTTCTCTTCCGGGGGTTTGAGGCCCTGGTGGTAACAGTAACCCCTGAAAGGTCCTCCATCTCCACATCCTCTGGAAGTTTGCGTCCACGAACTTCTTTTTTGTCTTTCTTATCCTCCATATCCTCCATCTCTATATCATCTGGAAATTGGCGTCCGCCAACCTCCATTTTCTCATCCTCCTCCTTGTCCTCCATCTCTATATCATCGGGAAATTGACGTCCGCCAACCTCCATTTTCTCTACAATCCTCATCTTGAAAAACATCTTCACTATCCTCCTCTTCATCAAAGACACCTTCATGATGAGAGCCAGCAAGAGAAACCGACACCGTGGTCAATGTGTGACCCCAATTTATAGACTTGATGATGTCATAAGATGTTTACACATACAGATTAAGAGGTGTAGAAAAAAAGAATCTGCCCACATTCTAGATGACATCACAAGAAGCGTATCTCAGTGATCCGGTGGCCATATAAAACGTAATATGGTACAAGAATACAGACAGTAGGGTCACACTACACCCTCTGGGGAAGTCTCTATCATCTCAAAGAATTCTCAAATCAATGTGGTCAATTCCACTGGGTTCCTAAAACGTAATCGCACCCATAAAACGTACAACACGGGCATTTACATATACAGTAAAAATTAAACAAAACCATTTTTTTCATAAAAAGTGGGTTTTATTTTGTACAAGTGGGAAAAAAATGCACATATGTGGTATCGCCACGATCGTAACGACCAGAGCAATAAAGTTAACACATTATTTAAACAGCATGGTGAAGACCGTAAAAAACTAAAAAAAATTAAAAAAACATGTCAAAAGTGGTTTTTTTTTACCCCCCACAAAAAATATAATAAAAGTTAATCAATATATCATATGTACCCAAAAATGGTGCCATTAAAGAAAATAACTCGTTTGGCAAAAAAAAAAAAAGCCCTTATACAGCGTTATTGACGGAACAATGCAAAAATTACGGCTCTTAGAAAGCGGAGATGTAAAAACAAATTATTTATGTTTAAAAATATTTTTAATGTGCAACTAAAATTTATATTCACCCAACCCGGTGAATTGCACAACAAGCAGAGCAGATGAGGCCTCTTTTAGCCTTTAAGGTTAACGGTCAGGAGCGGCGGCGTGATACAGTGATTGAAAGTCTGTATCCTACAAAACATAGAGCGACAGGGGTGTCTGTCATAGATTTCAACTAGAACCGCCTCATGATAGGCCGTATAACCCCTAAGTCCACAAAGTCAATAGCGAGCGCAGCATCTAAGTGGTTGACAGAGGGAGGGGCTTCTTCTGTACAATAGCAGGCGATCGCGGGGGTGCCAATGGTTGCTATGGCAACTGGAGGCCTAACAAAGGCCTCGTGGCCTGCCATGTACTGAAGCCTATTAGGCCCTGCCAGAATGCAGTGTATTATACCAGCTAAGAGGTGATCGGATCCTCAATTCCCCTAGTGGAACAAAAAACTAAAAAGAATGCTCTAGAAAAATAAAAAAACAAAAATTGCCACTCTCTCTTTATAAAGTCATTATTAAAAAAATATATAAAACTATACACATCTGGTATTGCCACATCCATAAATACACAAAAATAATCACATCATTTATCCTGCGCGGTAAACGCTGTAAGAAAAATATAAAAAAAAATTACAGATATTCTGTTTTTGGTCACATCACCTCCAAAACATTGGAATATAAAGCTACCAAAAAAATGTACCCCAAGACGGTACCAATAAAAACTACAGCATGTCCCGCAAAAAAACGCCCTCACAGCTCTGCAGATGGAAAAAGTTATGGCTCTCAGAATATGGCGACTTTATGTAAGGCTATGTTCACACTGAGTTTTTTTACAAGTTTTTTGACGCGGAAACCGCTCCGGAAAACTCGTCAAAAACGGCCCGAAAATGCCTCCCGTTTATTTCTCGCGGGACAAAGAAGGGACATGCCCTATTTTCGGGCGTTTACGCCTCTGACCTCCCATTGACTTCAATGGGAGGCAGAGAAAGCGTATTTTGCGGCGTTTTATGCCCGCGGCGCACAAAGGCCGCGGGCAAAAACGCAGCGAAAAATGCTGCGAAAATCGGCGTGCAGGGAAAGGAAAATCTGCCTCAAACTTACAAACTAAATTTTGAGGCAGAAATTCCGCCTGCAAAAAACTCTGTGTGAACATAGCCTTAGTGTTTTTATTGTGAAAAAGTAGTAAAACATAAAAAAAAGAATATAAATTTAGTATGGCCGTAATCATAGTTAACCGCCGAATAAAGTTAACAGGTCGTCTATGCCATGACTAGAGATGAGCGAACCGGGACAACCGAACCCGGTTTCAGTCCGAACATCGGGAAAAGTTCGGTTCGCAGCGAATCCGAACTTCACCGGGTTCGGCCGAACACGTTTTGACCGAACCCGGTCAAAAATATTATTCAAATCGGCAGCCACTTATTTCTATCAATCACTGATAGAGAAAAGAGGCTGCTGATTAAAAATAAAATAAAAAGCATTTCATACGTACCCGGTCGTTGTCTTGGTGACGAGTCCCTCTTCTTCCTCCAGTCCGACCTTCTTTCCTGACGCGGCAGCCTGTGATTGGCTGCAGAGGCCGCTGCAGCCTGTGATTGGCTGCAGAGGCCACTGCAGCCTGTGATTGGCTGCAGAGGTCGCGGCAGCCCGCTCGATCCACTATATAAGGCTGTGCTACAGTGCTTGGGAATAAGTGACTGGGGCAGAAGAGGATGGAGGCGCAGCCTTATATAGTGGATCGAGCGGGTTCCCCAGCAGCATTTAAAAGAAACAGGATCCTGACCTGTCCACAGAGTTTAAGGCAGCACAGAGTATTTCAGGAGATGAGCGTGCGGATCTTGTGCGGGGTGGTGACTTGCCAATCATGTGAAGGTGTTATTGAGGACAGGAGTGGAGGAGAGGTAACAGACTGAGAGCTACGTAATGGTAAGAGCAGATATCACAGCAGCACTGAATCTGCACGCTCCTCTCCTGAACTATTCTGTGCTGCCTTAGGCCTCATTTACACGAGCGTAATATACGCGCGTGCAATGCTTGTGCTTTTCACGCGTGTCGTATGCACCTATATTACTCTATGGGGCAGTTTAGACGATGCGTGAATTTTGCGCAGCGTGAGTGCGTTGCGTAAAACTCACGACATGTTCTATAATCGTGAGTTTTTCGCGCATCACGCACCCATTGAAGTCAATGGGTACCACGCATGCCGCACGGAAGCACTTCCGTGCGAACTGCGTGATTCGCGCAAGAGCTGTCAAAAGGATGAATGTAAACAGAAAAACACCACGTGCTTTTCTGTTTACAAACATCCAAACGGAGTGTCAAATTAGTGATGAGCGCACCGAACTTCACCGGGTTCGGCCAAACTCGTTTTGACCGAACCCGGCAAAAAATTTTCCGGTACGCGACGTCGGGAGACAGTCACTGTCCACGGTGCTGAAAGAGTAAAACTGGTTCAGCACCATGGACAGTGACTTCCGATCACAATATACATGTACGTGTAAAAAAAAACAGAAGTTCTGACTTACCGAGAACTCCCGGGTTCTTCCTCCAGTCTGACCTCCCGGGATGACAATTCTGTCCAAGTGACAGCTGCAGCCAATCACAGGCCAAGCACAGGCTGCAGCCAATCACAGGCTGCAGCGGTCACTTGGACTGCCGCGTCATCCTGGGAGGTGGGGCCGGATGACAAGAGAGGGACGCGTCACCAAGGCAACGGCCGGGAGACCGGACTGGAGGAAGCAGGACGTTCTTGGTAAGTATGAACGTCTTTTTTTTGTTCACAGATTGGTGTATATTTTGATCGGCATTCACTGTCGAGGGTGCTGAAAGAGTTACTGCCGATCAGTTAGCTCTTTCAGCACCCTGGACAGTGACGGACGTCGACTGGCCTCATCTCTATGATGGCGGCTGCGCGAAAATCACGCAGCCTCGCATCATACACGGATGACACACGGAGCTGTCAAGTGCCTTTTGCGCGCGCAAAACGCACACACAAGTGTAAATCAGGCCTTAAACTCTGTGGACAGGTCGCTTTAAAAAAAATAATAAATTCCTGTTTTATGATCACCTCTCATCCCAAGAAATTGTATAAAAAATATCCTGATGTGCAGGCCACAAATTTTAGCTTAGGGGGACAAGCACACAGCACTGGACCAATAGTAGCTGCCCGTCCTTAACCTGTTTACCTCCACCTACGGTATAAAGGCGGCAGAGGTAAATGGGCTTTAAATTGTTAAAAGATGGCAGCTGGTTGTGTTTTCAGGTTGGGATCGTACACGCAAACTAATCCCGCTTAGGGCTTGTTCACACCTGCATCAGTGTTTATGTGGAGGCCTAAAACCACAAAATTACCGTCTGGTTTCCGTCATGGTATCCGTGATTATACCAAAAACAAAAGTGCAGCAGGCTGCGCTATGGTTTCCGGTATTTTCGTCCAGATCTTTCACAGAGCCTCCAACGCAGATGTGAATAGGCTCTTACCTGCATAGTTACTCAATACTTCCGCTACACAATGACCACACAGTGACTGAATAATATTACCATACTGTTACTGAATCAAAACCACTGAACAAAAACCAATATCACCACCTTATAGTGACCATATAATCATAGATTCCGGTCCTACACAGGGGCTCCACAGACCATATAAGTGATTACAGTACAGTGACATGCATTGACCATATAGTGTTAGATACCGGTCCTACACAGGAACTCTACAGACCATATAAGTGATTACAGTACAATGACATCCAGTGACCATATAGTGGTAAATACTGGTCCTACACAGGAGGGTTGTAGACCATATACAGCACAGTGACTCACAGGTGACGTCTTCTCAGATTAGATTTGTTCACTTTCCCTTTTCTTCTCCATCCTGCCCAGAAACCTAAAACGACTTCTACCCATGAATCCCCTCTGCAGAATTTAAAATACAGACAAGTTGATTTCCTGCTTTTCTTGCATTCATCCCACCTATACCCCATCCTCTAAACAAACTCGTCATCTACAGTGCGCCAGATAGTAGTAATGCCACCCACTTGGTGCCCCACACCATAATAGCGCCCCCTTTGTGCACCCATACAGTAATAGTGCCCCCTTTATGCCCCCATATACTAATGTTGCCATTAACAGGCCCGCTTCTCTTCCAGGCCCAGTTGTGATTGTAGTTGTTGCTACCTGACCCAGATGGGAGACGGACCCACTGATAACAGTGGGCTGATATTTTTATCCTCAGACAGGAGACCCTGTGGGGATGGTGGCCCTGGGCATTTGCCCAGTTTGACCCCCATCCTAACACCAACCCTGTAGAAAAGTGTTCTAACAGACGTCACAGGTGTAGCGCGGCCACGGGGGTGGTCATGGGAATGATGGTGTCACGTACTCTATGCCTACGGCTCCCTCGGTCTCCAGGACATTGAGAGTTACTCGTTAGGGCGTCTCCCGGAATGGCAGACTGAGGCAATTATTTAGTTCAGCCTGGGATAGTTGACCTTTGTCTGTAATTAGAGTTTCCTTGCCTGGTGATTTCCCTTGTTTTGAGACTCCCCTGAGCGACTTGCTTTTTGACTTTTTGTGACCTAACCTCGGCTGGACTCCTGACTTGTCTTTGCCTTCTGACTTTTGTTTTTCCGTACTTTCCCGGTTTGACCCTGCCTGCCTTTTGCATCTGAAAGACGAGGGGCTCCGACCCTGTATCGACTACCATCAGCTTAACAATATTACTATAAAGAACCAACACAGCTCATCCCCGATCTATTTAATCAGGTTCAGGGGGCCAAATAGTTCTCTAAGTTTGGCATGCGGGGGGGGGGGGGCTTATAACCTGATTAGAGTTTATAAGGGGGATGAGTGGAAGACTGCCTTTAACACCCCCAAAGGGCACTTTAAGTACATGGTGATGCCCTTCGGTCTATGTAATGTGCCAGCTGTGTTCCAGACTTTCATAAATTATATTTTTAGAGACTATCTGGGGCTCTTCTTTTTTTGCAAAATCTATTTTTATTAAACAAATAAACATGACGTACAAGGGTAGACATCAAACAATTCAATACAAGTCAAATATCAGGGTATGCGATTTTAAAACAGAGCATGAGTAAAAAAAAAATAATGGGTTTAAATACTTCTTCTGATGAAGATGTCTAATAGACATCGCGAAGGAAACAACATCCTCACTAAACAAGCGAAACCCCCCAAAATCTCCTGATCTGACATATATCTCAGTAAAAGTACAAGATAGCAAATATTTAACACAGGGGTAGATAACAAGATGGTGGCATCCTCCGATTTCACGCCTCAATGTTACATTACACAATTATCTTGGTCAAGAATATGCAAACAGGACTCAACTCAACTGGGCAGGCCTCTAAATGCATAACATAGTGTGGATAATAAAATAAAATAAAATATGCTATAATAAAGACTCAGTATGTATAATTTATAGATACCGTGTAGGCCAGACTCAATAAATGCATAGAGAAAACATACCGCACTTGGTGTACAACTTCCTCATGTACATAATTCGTATGACATACCCCTTCATGTCCACTTCCCATACCATCCCCAAGAATACATATCCCACCTAACCCACCCGTATAAAGGGTCTGGTAAGCAGGGCATGTTTGTTCTAGCATCCCCCCCCCACCCCCCTGACCAGCCATGGTTTCCATATCTTCAGATATTTTTCCCTTGAGTGATTAATCCAAGCAGCCATTTCCTCCAATCTACATATCTGCTGTACTTTATCTAGCCATAGCTCCAACGTCGGCGGGACAGGCTGTCTCCAAAAGGTGGGTATCAGCAATTTGGCGGCAGAGATCATGTGGGTCGGGAGACTATGTGCAGACGGAGTAAAGTCAGGTATGGGCAACCAGATCAGTACCAGTGCAGGTGTTAGTGTAATGTTTGTAGAGCAGGTAGAATTTATCATGTCTTCAACCCCCCTCCAATAGCTTAACATTTTGGGGCACGACCACCATATGTGGAGGAATGAGCCCGGGCCCTCTCGGCACCTCCAACAAGAACTCTCAGTCACCAGACCTATAGAGGACAGAAAGTCCGGGGTCCGATACCAGCGCGTAACCAACTTGTAGGAATTCTCTCGTATGCGCACACACGGAGAAAACCCCTGGGCGGCTTTCAATATAAACCCCACTTCCTCTGTGGAGAATGACAATTTCAACTCCCTTTCCCACTGTCTCACAAAGTGAGGTTTTTGCGAGAATGTCTCTAATAGAATGCCTCTATATAGTTTAGACAGAACTTTAGTCAGGGTGGCCGGTAATAATATATAATTTTTTAACCAGGTCGGATCTATTTTTAAAAGAGTTGACCGAGCTTTAAACATAGCAACGGTGGCTGCATAGTCTGCTAATTGTAGTGTGTTTGGTTGCTTCAGGTCTAGTCCCATAAAGACCGAGCATAAGTCAGGTGGCCCCCCCCCGGCCCCCATAATTCAGCTATTTGTACCTTGTTTAAGCGCCTCCAAAAATCCGCTGTTCTATCGGGCGGTCTGCCCAAATATGAGGGCAGGACGCTCAGGGGAGCAAGGGGCGAAAGGAGCTTTTTTGACATATTTAAGGCTCTTGCTTTTTGACACACCGCTATCGTTCCCCTGGTGGTTGGGCTCAAGTGTCCCTTTGGAGAATGCGAGGCAGAGCAAACCCAAAGCAAGCCAAGCATCTCTGGACCCATGAGGGTTCTTTCCATAACCACCGACAGAGAGGTGTTACCCCCATCTGCCAACTGCGTCCAACGGGCTAAATGATTTGCTATAAAATATGTTTCTAGGTCAGGTAAGGAAATGCCCCCTTGCTCCTTCTTTTGTATTAGGGAGGATTATGCTAATCTGGACCGTTTAGAGTCCCAAAGGAAGGTGATGAACAGGGTTTTAAAGTTCCTGAAGTAACTCTTTGGAACTTCTATTGGTAGAGCACACAACAGATACGTAATCTGCGGGAGTATGTATGTAGCGAGTAAGTTCTTTCTGCCAAACCACGACAGAAAAGGCAGCCTTATAGCTAACAAGTGCTTACGGATCTTGGCAAAGAGGACCTTATAGTTGAGATTGAAAAGCTCCCTCAGGTCAGCGGGTATCATAACCCCCAGGAATTTTATAGCCCTGTATGGCCACTTAAAGGGGGTACAACTTTGTAATTTAAGAATGGTTCTGGGAGAGACATTAATATTTAACGCTTCCGATTTGCTGAGATTTATTTTGAAATTGGAGACAAAACTGAACTCGTCGAACAACGTCAGTATATGCGGCAGGGCCGACAACGGGTTAGTGATGAATAGAAGGAGGTCATCGGCGAACGCTGCAATTTTGTGCTCTACTGCCCCAACCTGCAAACCTTTAACTTCTTCATGTTGCCTAATATGCAACAGTAGTGGCTCCAGGGCCAAAATAAAAAGAACCGGGGAAAGGGGACAACCCTGCCTCGTACCATTTTTTATGAGGAAGGGGGCGGACAAAATACCGTTTACTCTAATTTTAGCCGAGGGCTTTGAGTATAGGGAGAATATAGCCCGTATAAAGGGTAAGGGAAACCTAAATCTTTGTAAGGCACTCTGGATAAACCTCCAGTCGACCCTATCAAAGGCCTTTTCCGCGTCAGTTCCCAAGAGGACAAGAGGAATCCCCTTCCCCCTCGCAAGATGAATCACATTTATTACTCTAGTGACATTGTTCTTCTCTTCCCGCCGCGGGACAAAACCTACCTGCTCCTCTGCTATCAATTTCGTTAGGAATTTAGCTATTCTGCTAGCCAATATTTTGGCCCACCACTTCAGGTCAGTGTTTAATAGTGAAATCGGCCTATAGCTTGCACAATCGTCAGGACTCTTTCCTTCTTTTGGAATGAGGGTAATGAAGGCTTCCAGAGCCTGCGGCGGGAGGGAAGCACCATTTAGGAGAGAATTACACACCTCCAGAAATTGTGGGATAAGTAAGCTACTAAATTTTTTGTAGTACGTAATGGGCAGCCCGTCCGGCCCTGGACATTTCCCCGAAGGGATACTAGTTAAACTGGTCTGCAATTCTTCTATCGTAAGGGGAGCCAACAAGGATGCATTTTCACTGTCTGATAAATGGGGGAAAGTCAGCTTGCTAAGAAAGGACCGCACCGCCGCTTCTCTGTCTTCGTGTGCTGAGTCTAAAGGGCTCGCTAGTCCTTGGGCATCCAAGTTGTATAAGTTAGCGTAGAATTGTCTAAAGGCTTCGGCCACCTGTGGAGTGGTAGAGACCCGCTGACCTGAGGCAGTTCTAACTGAGGACACTAAGGATTTTTCCGTCTGTGTCTTAAGCATTTTGGACATCAATTTTGAGCCCCTATCCCCATGTAAGTATATACGACATTTGAGTCTCTGAAAGGATCTTGCCACTTGTATGTTTAGCATATCCTTAAGTTTATGACGAAGGGAGTCTAAATCCGTGAGGCTGTCAAAGTTAGTTGGTGCAATCGTTCAAGAGCCGAGATCTGCGCCAGCAAAGACTGCATTTTCTTATTCCTGTCCTTCTTCAAACTAGAACATAAGGCAATAAACTCCCCTCGGATAAACGCTTTATGTGCTTCCCATACCACTGGCACTGCAACATCAGGTGTACTATTCAGACGAAAATACTCCTCTAATCTTGTCCCCATGACCCCCGCGTGAACCTCATCTGAGAGTATGGTGTCATTGAGCCGCCACGACCAGGATCGGACTGGCAAGTCTCGAACGTGTATTTTAGCTAGCACTGGGGCATGATCTGATACTGTAATGTGTCCTATAGAGGACGACTGTAAATTCGACAGGTACGATGAAGACATAAAGATGTAGTCTAGTCTGCGATATACTTTATGTCGATGGGAATAAAAAGTATAATCTCTCTCCTGTGGATGCGAAAGTCGCCATACATCAGTTAGCTGACAATTGTATAACATCAGTTTAAGTTTGTGCATAGCTCGCTGAGTGTTCACGCGGGCGGCCGAGGAAGAATCAAGATCAGGTTCTAGCGCCACATTTAAATCACCTCCCACAACTACCATCCCTTCCCCAAAACCCTTAAGTGTACGTAATGTCCTTAGCAACCACGGAATCTGTTTATCATTTGGGGCATAGAGACATGCTAAAGTCATCCCGGTGTTGCAGAGAGACCCGTTAAGAAAAATATAGCGGCCTTCTGTATCCACCTTTGAGTTTTCTACTTTAAGTGGGAAATCTTTATGAATACCTACAGACACACCCCTGGAGGCCGATGTATGGGTACTATGAAACCACTGACTGTATGAAGACAGAGGTAAGCGGGGTATCCGCCCTTGGCGAAAATGAGTCTCCTGTAACATCAAGACGTCTGGCCTGTCCTGTCTAAGCATTTTGAAAACCTGAGACCTCTTTTGCGGCGTACCGAACCCGTTTACATTTAGTGTTAGGAAGTAATCGGGGCCATGACCCAATAAGGAAACAGTTAGCTTCATAATACACTATAGGCGTGAATACCGGATGAATGCAGAACACACATAGAACTATATACAAATGAGATAACAAATAGAGATATAGTGAGGCAGCGACATTCCATAGGAGAAAAAGGGCTAAAGGGGGACCTCCCATCCCATAGAGGTTGTCCCTTATCTTAAAATGTCGCGGCTCAACTGAAGAGTTGCAGGGGGAGGGGTGAAACAATGAAACCAACCTTATTCAATGTTAGGAGAGAACACAGACTTCTATGTAAGCTACAAATTATGTGCAATAGAAGGAGGGCGAACATAGTGCTGAGCACCAAAATAACACAATGGTAGAGCATAAATCTGACCACATTTCTGCCAACAATTAAAGGATATACAGTGAACAAGTCCCTTCTAGCGGGGTCCTCTTTCGTGCTCAGGGGGCTTCCGGGTGACGTTCAAACCCTCTCCTTGTGTTATTCCGCTGAGCCTTACATTTCTGGGGTCTCTGCCAGGCGTGTGGATCAGAAATCTCGCATGCCGGGATATCTCATTGTATCAGCATCCAGTCCGGTATGTCAATTTTCTCCATGCCTATTTTCGGCCAGGCTTTTTCTAAATCTTCTGGCGTTCTAATGGTAATCTGTCGGCCCTCCCGCAGAATCGCCAAGCCAAACGGAAATAGCCAACGTATAGGTATCTTCCTTAGCCTCAGGGCCTCGGTCAAGGGCTTCATCAGCCGTCGCTTGGCCAAGGTGCTGGCAGCCAGGTCTTGAAAGACCAGTATCTTGTGGTCCTCAAATGCCAAGTCGGGAATTCCTCTTGCGGCCGAAAGAATGGCAGCCGTGTCTAAAAAATTGAGCAGGCCGCAAATAACGTCTCTGGGAGGTTCGTCTCTAGACGGCTTAGGTCGTAATGCTCGATGGGCCCTCTCAATGACAACCTGCGCCGCTTTTTCTTGTCCCAAAATGATCGAGAAGATGGTCTTTACCGTTGGCAGGATCTCCTCCGTAAGGACCGTCTCGGGGATGCCTCGCAGCCTAACATTTTTCCGCCTGCTACGATTCTCCTGATCCTCCAGCTGTATGTAAGTGTGGTTTAAGTGGGAGAAATGCGAAGCTACGGCGCCTTGCACGGCCTCAACCTGTTGAATAATGGCAGATTGAGTGTCCTCCAATACTGCTACTCTTTGCCCCACTTGCTGTATGTCCGTTTTAATGGAAGACAATTCCTTTAGAACTGGGGACATCGCGCTAGCCAAAGCTTTTTTCAGGAAAGCTCTAGTTATGGGTAAGGGATCTGACCCACCTCCAGCATCCGAGTGCGTACAGGAGCTTTCCTCATCAGAGTCGTGTTTCTGGCGGGATTGCTTTCTCCGGCGCCATCTTGCTTTTCCCGGCCGGGGAGAAGTGCTTTTTATGGAGGAATTTCTCCATTTCCGATTGCGCTTTGCCGGTTTTCGATGTCCCCCGGGAGTCACTTGACTTATCCCGATTCGTACGGACCATTTTCGTGCGATTAACAGCCCTCCAGCCGTGGAAATCTGTGTCTCAGTGAGGAGCGCCGGGATCAAGCGACCATCTCACAGTGCGGTTAGCTCCGCCCCCCTATCTGGGGCTCTTCTTGGTGGTATACTTAGATGACATTTTGGTGTTTTCCAAAGACTGGGACTCGCACGTCAAACATGTCAGGACTGTCCTGCACATTCTCAGGGCCAATAATTTGTTCGCTAAATTTGAAAAATGTAGTTTTGGTATTCAAGAGATACCTTTCATGGGACGCATCCTTAGCCCTGAGGATTTCCGCATGGATCCTGCCAGGCTCCAGGCGGTATCTGACTGGGTTCGGCCTGTTCCCTGAAAGCCCTCCAAAGGTTTTTAGGGTTCGCTAATTATTCCAGACGTTTTATCAAAAAATTTTCAGTAATTGCCAAACACCTTACTGACCTCACCCGTAAAAGTGCGGATCTCCTCCACTGGTCTCTGTAGGCGGTCCGAGCCTTCGAGCTCCTTAAGGGGTGCTGTTCCTCTGCCCCGGTACTAATTCAACCGGATTATACTCAACCCTTTATTGTGGAGGTGGATGCTTCCGAGGTGGGTGTGGGAGCAGTATTGTCTCAGGGTCCTACTTCTCACTCACCTCCGACCCTGTGCCTTCTTTTCCCATAAGTTCTTTCCCACTGAGCAAAATTATGATGTGGGTAATCGGGAACTGCTGGCCATCAAATGGGCCTTGGAGGGATGGCACCATTTTCTCGAAGGGGCAAGACATCGGGTCACAGTCCTCACTGACCATAAAAATGTAGTCTTTCTAGATTCAGCCAAGAGACTCAAACCCAGACAGACTAGATGGGCTCTATTTTTTACCAGGTTCAATTTTGTTCTTACCTACAGGCCTGGTTCAAAGAATATTAAAGCGGATACTTTGTTCCGTAGTTTTCTGGCCACCCCTCCGCCTGAGACCAAACCCGAAGGAGTATTGCTTCCTGGTGCGGTACTGGCAACCGTAGACTCTGACCTGACCACAGAGATCACGGCCAGCCAGGACTCTGCCCCTTCCAGAGGGCAAATTGTTTGTACCCCTAGACCTCCGGCTGAGGCTCCTCCAGGAGTGTCATGACTCAGTCCAGTCAGGTCACCCAGGCATCTCTGGTACCAGGGACCTTGTCATCCGTGGTTTCTGGTGGCCAGGGCTGCTACGGGATGTCCGAGTCTACGTGGTCTCATGTGAGACCTGCGCCCGGTCTAAAACTCCCAGATCCCGACCTGCAGGCTTGCTGTGTCCTTTGCCGGTGCCCGAAGGACCCTGGACTCATCTAGCCATGGATTTTATCACCGATCTGCCTTCATCCCAGGGCAGGTCGGTGATCTGGGTAGTTGTAGACTGGTTTAGTAAAATGGCTCACTTCATTCCCCTGAAGAAATTGCCCAATGCTAAAGAGTTAACCTCTTTATTAAACATATTTTACGTTTGCACGGGGTACCTGTTAACATCGTCTCTGACAGGGGGGTCCAATTTGTATCATTGTTTTGGAGGGCGTCCTGCAAGCAGTTAGGACTAGACTTGTCCTTTTCATCGGGCTTTCATCCAGAAACTAATGGCCAGACTGAGAGGACCAATCAGTCTCTGGAACAGAATCTCAGATGTTTCGTGGCCGACGCTCAGGATAAATGGTTCAAGTTTTTGGTGCTTGGGTAACTTGCCCTCAATAATCACATCAGCACATCGTCAGGAGTTTCTTTGCTAATTATGGTTTTAATCCCCGGTTTTCTTCATTTTCCCCATGTGTATCAGATATCCCTTAAGTGGAGCTTCTCACTGGGAAATTGAGGGTCATCTGGGACCACGTCCAGAGTAATCTCAGGGCAGCCCAGGACCACCAGCGGCTTCAAGCCAATAAAAGGCGTTCGGCTAATCCTGATTTCTCGGTGGGAGATCCGGTTTGGTTATCTTCCAAGAACCTCTGCCCGAGGGTACCCTCCTGAAAGTTCACCCCCAGGTACATCGGTCCTTATGAAGTCATGGAGAGGATCAACCCTGTCTCCTTACGCTTAAAATTACCCCCCCCCCTTCTTCGCATCCATGATGTGTTTCATTCCTCCCTTCTGAAAAGATTTGTTCCCCCCCATCCTTCCCATAGGGAAACCGCCATCCCAGTTTTAACATCCGAGGGACAGGAGTTTGAGGTGGCCAGGTTGCTGGACAGTAGAAAGGTTCAGAGGTCTATCCAGTACCTGGTCCATTGAAAAGGATATGGTCCAGTGGAAAGGACTTGGGTCCCAGTCCGAGATTTCCACTCTCGGACCCTTATAAAAAACGTTCAGAAAAAGTTTCCGAATAGACCTGGTACGGGGGTTGAGGGTCCAGTGGCCCCTCGTAAAAGGGGGGTACTGTCACGTACTCTCCAGTACATCGAGAGTTACTTGCTCGGACGTCGCCCGGCCTGGCAGACTGAGGCAGTCTGCAGCCAATAGGAGCTCATGAGCGTCAGGCCAATCAAAGCCTGGCTGATGTTCCTGAGCTCCCGTCCTCACCTTATTTAGTTCAGCCTGGGATAGTAGGCCTTTGTCTGTAATTAGAGTTTCCTTGGTGCTTTCCCTTGTTTTCAGACTCCCCTTGCTTTTTGACATCTTGTGACCTGACCTCGGCTGGTCTCTTGATGTAAAGGATCTGCCAGACACAGCTTCTGTGTCGACCCCCGTGGTTAATCAGTCTGCACCTGCTCCTAGGTCTGATAGAGTGACTCGATCTGCTACCACTCAGGTTGGTAGGCTCAGGAGTGGGAGAACCTATCACAGCCTGGCCAGACGGTTCTAGCTCCCGCCCTCGGTCTATTTATACCTTCATTTCCTGCTTGACTTTGCCTGTGATTCTCTCCTGTTTCCTGGTTCTGCTGCTCCTGCTATTATTATTGACCTTGCTTCATTTTAACCCTGGCTTTACTGACTACACTCCTGATCTGCGTTTGGTACCTCGTACACTCCTGGTTTGACTCGGCTCGTTCACTACTACTGTTGCTCATGGTGTTGCCGTGGGCAACTGTCCCATTTCCCTTAGCTTCTGTGTACCCTTGTCTTTTTGTCTGTCGTGCACATATTGAGCATAGGGACCGTCGCCCAGTTGTACGCCGTCGCCTAGTACGGGCCGTGCAAGTAGGCAGGGACTGAGTGGCGGGTAGATTAGGGCTCAACTGTCTGTCTCCCTACCCCGTCATTACATAATCACAGGCCCATATACCTTTTCTACCCTGGTCCCTGACACAACTATGGACCCCCTTGAGACCCTGGCTCAGCAAATGCAGGGCCTCTCCCTACAGGTCCAAGCCCTGGCTCAGAGGGGCAACCAGCGTGGTGCTACCCTGGTAGTGCCACCCACCTCACCTCTTCAACCCCAGCTCAAGTTGCCTGACCGGTTCTCAGGGCACCGGAAGACTTTTTTCTCCTTTTGGGAGAGTTGTAGGCTCTATTTTCGTCTAAGGCCCCACTCCTCAGGTTCTGAGAGCCAGTGAGTGGGTAAAATTATGTCCCGGCTCCAGGACGGGCCCCAAGAATGGGCCTTTTCCTTGGCTCCTGACGCCCCTGAACTTTCCTCTGTTGATCTTTTTTTTCTGCTCTTGGGCTCCTATATGACGAGGTAGATGTCGTTCATCGGGAACTGTGCATAGTATGGGCCCAGGTTCAGAAGAACCTAGAGGTGTCCCAGAGCATACAAAAGACTCAGGCAAATAGAAGACGTTCTGCTAACCCCTTGTTTGTGGGCGGGGTTCCGGTGTGGCTGTCTTCAAAAAATTTGCGCCTTAAAGTCACGTCCAAAAAATTTGCTCCCCGGTATAAAGGGCCGTACAAGGTCATTGAGGTCCTTAACCCTGTCTCCTTCCGACTGGAGTTACCCCCGTCTTTTCGAATACACAACGTATTTCATGCCTCCCTCCTGAAACGCTGCTCCCCGTCCTTGGCTACCTCGAGGAAATCTCTGGTCCCTGTTCTCACCCCTGAAGGGGTAGAATTCGAGGTGGCCAAGATTGTGGACAGCAGGATGGTCCAAGGCTCCCTCCAGTACCTGGTCCAATGGAGAGGATACGGGCCTGAGGAGAGGACTTGGGTACCCGCCCGGGATGTTCACGCTGGGGTATTGCTCAGGAGGTTCCATCTTCGGTTCCCCAATAAGCCAGGTCCACCTAGAAAGAGTCCAGTGGCCCCTCATAAAAGGCGGGGTACTGTAAAGGATCTGCCAGACACAGCTTCTGTGTCGACGCTCGCGGTTAATCAGTCTGCACCTGCTCCTAGGTCTGATAGAGTGACTCGATCTGCTAACACTCAGGCTGGTAGGCTCAGGAGTGGGAGAACCTATCACAGCCTGGCCAGACGGTTCTAGCTCCCGCCCTCGGTCTGTTTATACCTTCACTTCCTGCTTGACTTTGCCTGTGATTCTTTCCTGTTTCCTGGTTCTATTATTATTATTGACCTTGCGTCATTTTGACCCTGGCTTTACTGACTACGCTCCTGCTCTGCGTTAGGTACCTCTTACACTCCTGGTTTGACTCGGCTCGTTCACTACTCCTGTTGCTCACGGTGTTGCCGTGGGCAACTGCCCCATTTCACTTAGCTTCTGTGTACCCTTGTCTGTTTGTCTGTCGTGCACATATTGAGCGTAGGGACCGTCGCCCAGTTGTACGCCGTCGCCTAGGACGGGCCGTGCAAGTAGGCAGGGACTGAGTGGCGGGTAGATTAGGGCTCAACTGTCTGTCTCCCTACCCCGTCATTACATCTGACTTTTCTTTGCCTTCTGACTTTTGTTTTTCCGCATTCTCCCGCTTTGACCCTGCCTGCCTGACTCCGCCTCTTGTGCCCGGACTTGTCCGCTGCGCAATTACCCTGCCTCTCCCTACGTGTACTTCCCAGGTGACCCTTTGTTATTTCGCACTGTCTCTGTCTTATTTCTTTGTCAGTTTCAATTTTACCAGTATAGGGAACGCCGCCTTTACTGACTACACTCCTGATCTGCGTTTGGTACCTCGTACACTCCTGGTTTGACTCGGCTCGTTCACTACTACTGTTGCTCATGGTGTTGCCGTGGGCAACTGTCCCATTTCCCTTAGCTTCTGTGTAACCTTGTCTTTTTGTCTGTCGTGCACATATTGAGCATAGGGACCGTCGCCCAGTTGAACGCCGTCGCCTAAGACGGGCCGTGCAAGTAGGCAGGGACTGAGTGGCGGGTAGATTAGGGCTCATCTGTCTGTCTCCCTACCCCATCATTACACCTGACTTTTCTTTGCCTTCTGACTTTTGTTTTTCCGCATTCTCCCGCTTTGACCCTGCCTGCCTGACTCCGCCTCTTGTGCCCGGACTTGTCCGCTGCGCAATTACCCTGCCTCTCCCTACGTGTACTTCCCAGGTGACCCTTTGTTATTTCGCACTGTCTCTGTCTTATTTCTTTGTCAGTTTCAATTTTACCAGTATAGGGAACGCCGCCCAGTTGTGCGCTGTCGTTTAGGTCGGGTCGTACAAGTAGGTAGGGAAAAAGGTTTGAGAAAAACAGGGACCTCACTGTTCACTGTTCACGCCGTTAAAACAAAACCCCCCAAAATATGGCGTAATTGCTGTTTTTTTGCCTATTTCACATCACAAAAATTTTTTGATTCAGCTTCCCAGTATATTATGCTGTAGAATAAATGGTGCTATGAAAAGCTACAACTTGTCCCGCAAAACACAAGCTCTCATATGGCTATGTCGACGAAAAAATACAAAAAAAGTTATGGCTTTCGGAAGACGGGAAGGAAAAGGCTAAAATGAAAACACTCAAATTGGCCGAGTCCTTAAGAGGTTAAAGTTTATTCAATATACAGTAAAAATGTCTACAACTTTCTAATATACTTTGTGTTTCATTGTTCGGTCACTTAGAGGCTAAAAATCTGTGACAGGACCCATCAGGCCGTCGTGGGAATGGGTAAGGTGAGTTTTATTTTTATTGGTGCAAAGGGGGCCTAACTTATCTATGGTAAAACACAGGGGGCCTAACGTATCTATGGTAAAACACAGGGGCCTAACTTATCTATGGTAAAACACAGGGGGCCTAACTTATTTATGGTAAAACACAGGGGGCCTAACTTATCCATGATAAAACACAGGGGGCCTGACTTATCTATGGTAAAACACAGGGGCCTAACTTATCTATGGTAAAACACAGGGGGCCTAACTTATCTATGGTAAAACACAGGGGGTCTAACTTATCTATGGTAAAACACAGGGGGCCTAACTTATCTATGGTAAAACACAGGGGCCTATCTTATCTATGGTAAAACACAGGGGGCCTAACTTATCTATGGTAAAACACAGGGGGCCTAACTTATCTATGGTAAAACACAGGGGGCCTAACTTATCTATGGTACAACACAGGGGCCTAACTTATCTATGTTAAAGCACAGGGGGCCTAACTTATCTATGGTAAAACACAGGGGCCTAACTTATCTATGGTAAAACACAGGGGGCCTAACTTATCTATGGTAAAACACAGGGGCCTAACTTATCTATGGTAAAATACAGGGGCCTAACTTATCTATGGTAAAACACAGGGGCCTAACTTATCTATGGTAAAACACAGGGGGGCCTAACTTATCTATGGTAAAACACAGGGGGCCTAACTTATCTATGGTAAAACACAGGGGCCTAACCAGGGCCGGCCCTAGGATAGATGGCGCCCATTGCGAAATGATCTTTCGGCGCCCCACCCCATCATTAAAAAAAAATGCCCCATAAAAACAATTATAATGCCCCTTTAGTGCCCCCAGACAGTATAATAATAATATTTAACAATATAATATATTACAACCCCTTCAAGGACACAGTATATTGTCCTCTAATTGTGCCCACAGTATTATGCCCCCTGTAGTACCCCTACACAGTATAATGTCCGCTTAGTGGCCCCCACACAGTATAGTGCCCCCCTGTAGATTTTGCCATATAGCCTCCCTCTAGACAGTGGCATAATCCCCCACCTCCTTTTTGTAGATCGTGCCATACAGCCCCCCCACCTCCCCCTTGTAGACAGTGCCATACAGTCCCCCACCTCCCCCTTGTAGACCGTGTCCCCAAACAAAAACAAAAATTTTACTCACCTAGGCCCCGTTCCCATGACGAACTGAGCTGCTCCACGATGGGATCCTGTGGCCTAGTACAGAGTTTCCCAACCTTTTTGGACCCGAGGCAGGACTGGAAAAATAACATTTCCTCAGGGTCCCCCTACCAAAAATAGTTCTGAGAAAGACAGAAAAAAGGCTGAGAACAAGCACTACACTCGTAGGGTTTGTTCACACACATTTTTTTAAGGCAAAAAATTTGCCCCAAAATTCCTTCAGGAACTGACAGCGTTGTTTGACCTTTTTTTTGTGTTTTTTCTTAAGCTGTTGAAGCGAATGCAAAAGACGCAGGAAAAAAAAGCTCCAAACGAGCGCCGCAGGTATTTTCTGCCTCCTATTAATTTCAATTGGAGGTCAGAGGCGGAAACCACTTGAAGACCATCAGCCCCCCACTCACAGTAAAATGACCATCAGCCCCCCACTCACAGTAAAATGACCATCATCCCACCACTCACAGTAAAATGACCATCAGCCCACCACTCACAGATTTCCCCTGTAGGTAGCGCCACACAGCCCCTTGTAGGTAGCGCCACACAGCCTCTTGTGGGTAGCGCAACACAGCCCCTTGTGGGTAGCGCCACACAGCCCCTTGTGGGTAGTGCCACACAGCCCCTTGTGGGTAGCATCACACAGCCCCTTGTAGGTAACACCACACAGCCCCCTTGTGGGTAGCGCCACAAAGCCCCCTTGTGGGTAGCGCCACACAGCCCCTTGTAGATAGCGCCACACAGCCCCCTTGTAGGGAGCACCACACAGCCCCCTGTAGGGAGTGCCGCACAGCCCCCTGTAGGGAGTGCCGCACAGCCCCCTGGTAGGAAGTGCCGCACAGCCCCCTGGTAGGAAGTGCCGCAGAGCCCCCCTGCTAGAGAGTGCCGCACAGCCCCCTGCTAGGGAGTGCCACACAGCCCACAGCCCCCCTGTACGTAGTGCAAGGACTACGAAATGACCCTGATAGCTGGCGGGCAATAGACATTCAAAAAAGGACAACTGTGCAGGAGCACACAAAATACTCAGCTTTCCCAGCTAACAAATAAATGTGTGGAAATAAACTAAGATATAACTTTTATTTAGTCTAGCTAAAGGATTAATCCTCTTAGCTAGATTAAATAAAAATTATATCTTCGTTTATTTCCACACATTTATTTGATATCTGGAAAAGCTTGGTATTTTGTGTGCTCCTGCACAGTTGTCCTTTTTTGTAGGTAGTGCCACTCAGCCCACACCCCCCTGTAGATTGAAACCCCCCCCTTCCAGTATAGATAGCGCCACTGTAGCTCCCTGAAGGAGCGGAATCCCCATGTGGCCAGGGATACTGCTCCTGCAGCGCTGCTTGATGTCTCTGTTCATATATGGACAGTAACATCAGGGGAAACTCCTGAAGCGGAATCATCGTCCACAGCGTTGCTGACGCTGTGACCTTCGCTTCCACTCCAGGAGAAGCTCCTGTCGTCTGTGTCCATGACGTCATTAGCTTCTCATGGAGTGGAATCCCCGGTCATAGCGTCTGCAACGCTGTGACCGGGGATTCCACTTCAGGAGTTTCCCCTGATGTTACTGTCCATATATGGACAGAGACATCAAGCAGCGCTCCAGGAGCGGAATCCCCGGCCACACGGGGATTCCGTTCCTTCAGAGAGCTACAGTGGCGCTAGTAGATAGCAGAGCAGGGAGATACCTCTCTGCTCTGCTATAATGCCGTCGCTACCGCTATAGCAGCCGCAGCAGCTGCTAGCGGCGCCACTGCCCTCATGCCCGGTGTCACCGCTAGCAGCTGCTATGGCTGATACATCGGTAGCGACGGCCACTAAGCGAAGAAGCGCCCGGGTGGAAAGGCGACTGTAGTTAGTGTGTGTATCCGCGCTGCTAGTTGCAACGGCGCAGGGATACACACACCCGCTGGCGCCCCCCTTGCAGTGTGGCAGCTGGCGCCCTGTGCGACCGCTCTGGTCGAACGTATATAAGGCCGGCCATGGGCCTAACTTATCTATGGTAAAACACAGGGGGTCTAACTTATCTATGATAAAACACAGGGGGCTTAACTTTTTATTTTTGGTGTCTAGTTTCTTCCATTTTACTGCCGCTGCCGCCGAGTAAGTTGCACCACAAAAGGGGTCACTAAGACCATGTTCACACGGTGGATTTTGCTTGGTGGGTCCTGCTGCAAAATCGGCCGAAGAATTATTCCTGCCGTCAGCCAAAAGATTCCTACTCCCATTCACTTCAGATCGGGCAGGACGCTTCTTTTGTCCACTAGTTGAAAAAATCAGCTAGCGGTAAAAAGAAGCATCCGCCTCCCACTGAAATAGAGATCTGCAGAACATTGCTCTCTCCTCTCTACCGCCTGACAGATACATAGTGATATATTATGCAGATTATTATACCACTGATCTCTCTAGAGATCTACAGCAGAGGCTGGACGGCAGCACGGAGGGCTCAACGGGAAGCCTCCATGATTGCCGTAGGAGGGAGGGTTCAACCAATAGGAAGGACAAGTTAGGTGAGAGAGGAGGGGGAGATGCGAGGAGCCGGGGTGTGTTAACTGTTCCTCCCGCTGTTTTCGGCATTGAGCCGGAGGCAGCGGGAGGAGAAACAAGCAAAAAACTTAGGTCAGGTTAGATAGTGCTACTTACCTGTTATGGCGTCTCCGGCCTTGCTGCTCGATCAGCTGCGGGCAGAAGCTGCTTATCACGATCCGGGCTGGCTGGAGGAGACTGTGGCATCGCTGGCCCGGATCCCTCAGGCGGGCCCGTCGTCTTGGTCGGCAGCCCGCGCTGATGCGCTCCCTTCCCCCGCTCCCCTCTCAGACGCTGGGGATATGGCGGTGGGGGGAGAGCTGTTAATGTCGGCCCCTGCTGTAATAAAGCAGAGGGCTTCGGCGGGAGCGGCGGTTGCCCAGGCTAAGTCACCCCGCCACTCCCATAGGACTCGCCCACCAGAGCGTCTTAGTCCAGACGTGGCCCCGCGGGCCCGGCGTCGCAGGGGGAGCCCTTCTAAGGACGCTGCAGGCCAGGCTGCTGGGACGGGTGCCTCTCCCTAGGGCCTGCATCCTGGCAGGAATCCCCAGCCGCGACGGGGCTCGGCGGTTAACTGGGAGTCGCAGGCCGGGCTCCCTGTCACACCCCCGCCTTCAGACGCTGTGTTCGGAGGGCAGTATACGGCTGCCCCGCATGGTGATGTTCCGGCCAGGGGGCAGGCTTCCTCGAGAGCATCGGTGAGGACGCCAAGATCAGCGACGACGACGAGGCAACAGGTCCGGTCGGAAGTCTGGGTCCCTGCGGTCGGGCGGCAGGTTGTCGGCCCACCTGTCAGCGTGCCGGGATCCCCGTGTCGAAGATGTCGGTGCGAGTACCAGTCGGCGGCGAGAGAGGATTTGGAAGATGGAGAGCTGGATGAGTCGCAACGTGGTCAGGATTTTCCGTCTGGCGGGAATACAGCACCTGGGCAGCCTGGTGAGTGTGTAACTCCTACGTTACCGTATCCAGCAATTTTCATGTCGGGTGTTGGGGGTGGGTCAGCGAGCGGGGTAGCGGCTGTCGGTAGTGGCGTTGCCGGGCGCGATGGCTTGACAGATTTAGTGGGTTGTTTGCGCGAGCTAGTCCGGCGCTTAGATAGGGCAGCGGCGCCTGTAGTGCCGGCGGGGTCTCCGGTTGTGGTATGGGAAGGTCCTCGTGATGTACAGTCGCGGTCCATGGAGGGGGAGGTCCCGGGGGTGGCAAAAGAAGCGGTAGCAGTGTCTGTCCAAACCGAGGCGCAGAAGGATGGGGATAGGATTCGGCTTGATGATCGCGCTCGGGGTGAGGTTTACGTCTGTTTTGAGGGCCCTTTAGGGGCTCACCTTAAGCAAGAGGTACGTGAACGGATTTGGAAGGATGAATACGTGGAGATATTTTCTCTTCTGCCGCTTGCGAAATTCAAATTGGATAAGGGCAAGCGGGATGAGAGTAAGAAAGAGGAGGAAGAACGTCGGCGGTATAGGCTTATCCCGCAGACGTTCGCCAACTGGTCGCAAGCTTTCGCTATTTTGGCAAGCGTGATCGGGGAAAAGGCGCCGGAAAATTGCTCGGAATTGTTTTGTTATTTTGATGCTATCGGGGAGGCCTAGTGGGCGTACAGGGGCCAGGCGTGTTTGCGGTACGACGTGCAATTTCGCCAGCGGAAGGCAGTCCGGTGGGATCAAAAGGATATTGCATTGTGGTTGCGGGTTACGGCGCCGGTTAAGCAGTCCTTTCCCGGGAGCGTTGGCCAAGGGGGCCAGTCTAGTCAATCCGGGCAAGGTTCCGGGTCAAAACTGGGGTTCTGCTGGCAATTCAATGATGGCCGTGTAAGTTCAGGGCCACCTGTAAATTTAAACATGTCTGTTCGGAGTGCAATGGCTCCTCACACGGGGCCTCAAAATGTATGCGGAAAGGGAGGCGGTCAGGCCCTCAGTCCTCTTCAGTTGGTCAAGGGGCGGTCGCCGGTGAGGGTAGAAAGGATGGCCCCGTATCTAAGTGAATATCCGGATAGGGTTGCGGCCAAGTTAATTTATGAGGGGTTTTTGTTTGGTTTTGGGTAGGATGTCCGGGCCTTTTGCCGAGCCGCCGATTGAGAATTTAGTAGTATCACCCTTGGGAGTTGTGCCAAAGCGGGAGCCTCACAAATTCCGTTTGATCCAGCATTTGTCGTTTCCCAGGAGAGCGTCGGTGAACGATGGGATAGATCACGACTTATGTTCGGTTGTTTACACGTCATTTGACAAAGCGGTGGCGTTAGTGCGGGAGGCAGGGCCCGGTGCGTTGTTGGCAAAGACTGACATTGAGGCGGCCTTTCGCTTGCTGCCGGTACATCCAGAAAGCCAACGGCTGTTGGGTTGCTTCTGGAGCGGGGAATTTTATGTGGATAGGTGCCTTCCAATGGGTTGCTCCCTTTCTTGCGCATACTTCGAGGCGTTTAGTAGTTTCGTGGAATGGGTGACGAAGGGTGTAGCTGGGGTCGATTCCTTAATACATTATCTTGATGATTTTTTGTGCGTAGGCCCTAGCGGTTCCCCGGTTTGCGGTAATTTATTGTATTCCTTGCAGAAGGTTGCAACGGATTTTGGAATCCCTTTGGCGCCTGGATAAACAGAGGGCCCGGTATCTACCATCAGTTTTTTGGGGATCCAAATTGATTCGGTGGCAATGGAGTGCAGGCTTCCTGAGGATAAATTATTGCCACTACGGCAGGTCAGGCGGGCTTGCCAATTGAAGAAGATCACTTTTCGGGATCTTCAGTCGCTGCTTGGAAAGTTGAATTTTGCCTTCGAATTATGCCAATGGGTAGAATTTTTAGTAGGAGGTTGGCGTCAGCGACGGCGGGTATCCGGGCGCCGCATCATTTTGTGAGGATTGGTGAGGATCACAGGGCGGATCTGCAGGTCTGGGACGAGTTCCTCGGGCAGTATAATGGTAGATCGTTGTGGATGTCGCAGGTACAGGAGATGGGCGAGTTGGAGCTGTTTACTGACGCGGCAGGGTCTGGTGGTTTTGGTGCGTATGCAGGAGGACAATGGTGTGGCCGGACAGATGGGTGACTTGTGGTCTTACGCGAAATCTGGCCCTGCTCGAGCTGTTCCCCATCGTGGTGGCGGTGACCATTTGGGGGGATAGGCTCAGGGATAAAAAGGTTTGTGTCCACTGCGATAACATGGGGGTGGTGTTAGCAATTAACAACTTATCAGCATCTTCTCCACCGGTGGTTCAGTTGTTGCGTCACCTAGTTTTGGTGTGCTTGTCTTTAAACACGTGGGTGGTTGCGGTGCATGTACCTGGGGTTTCCAATTGTATTGCTGATGCTCTTTCTCGCTCGCAGTGGGATCGTTTTCGTCAAATGGCACCGGGAGCGGAGCTGGTCGGTTTGGCTTGCCCGGAACATCTCTGGGGTCTGGTTTCGGTCCCGTGGAACAGTTGATTGAAAGGTTAGCGTGACTTGGAGCGCTTATTCGGCGTGTTGGCAGCAGTGGGAGGAGTGGGTAAGAGTGTTGGGTAATGTCAGCACGGCGCAAGACAGGTTGGTGCCATTATTGTACTGGTTGGGGGATGCTTGGGAGGCGGGGTTTTCCCCGGCAAAAGTGAATCGTTTTCTTGCTGGTTTGGCGTTTGGATTCAAATTACGGGGTTTTCAGGATGTGTCCAAACATTTTTTAGTAAGGCAAGCTCTAAAAGGTTTGCGTCGGGGCAGGGCGGTAGCAGATCAGAGGCAACCCGTTTCTTTTTCCCTCCTTGGGTCGTTGGGAGCATCGCTGGGGGCTGTTTGTAATTCGCCTGATGAGGTAGTCTTGTTCCGTTTGGCTTTTTCCCTCGCGTTTTTCGGAGCACTCAGAATTGGGGAGTTGGTTTCTCCTAGTGCGGCTAGGGCTGGGGGATTGCGGCAGGCGGACATGGGGCTATATGAGGATAGACTCGAGTTGTTTTTGCGGCGGTCCAAGACTGATTAAGCGGGTCGGGGTAAGCGGATAGTGTTGTTTGCCCTCCCAGGGTCGGAGATGTGTCCAGTTGCTTGTATGGTGGCTTTTAAGCCACTGGTTGGGGTGCCTGAGTCGCCATTGCTCCGTCATGAGAATGGCTCGTTTTTGTCCAGGTATAAATTTGGTGCAGTGTTTAAGAAATGCTTGGCTGCGGTTGGTGTGGGGCAGGGGTATTACTCGTCTCACTCGTTCAGGATCGGCGCTGCTACTGAGGCGGGGCGTTGGGGGTTGGACGACGAGGGTGTGCGGTGCATCGGCCGGTGGGAGTCCAACAGGTTTCGGACTTATCTGCGCCCTCATTTGTTGTGAGTCGGTAAGGTAGCTTTGATTGTTTGACATGTGCGGTTTTGTTCTTTCTTTTCAGATCACCACCCTTGCTTAGTGTGGATTTTAGGACTTTCTTTTGTGCACTGGGGGCATTGCGGGCGGACGTTCGCCCAGATGGCCGCCAGCTTCGCATTCTGCGGCACGATGCGGTTTTACACTGGCTGGGCTTCCGAGGTATGTTGTGGAGCCGGGTACTTGCTGAGATTCAGACATACTCTCAGTTAGATAGGGTTCCGGAGGTTCTGGTAATACATGCGGGTGGGGAATGATCTGGGGGTGCGCCCGTTTCGCGAGTTAGTGCGGGATATTAAACACGATCTGTTGTGTTTATGGGCATCTTCTCCTCACCTGGTGATTGTTTGGTCGGACATCGTTCCGAGGAAGTTTTGGCGTTTGGCAAGATCGGTTGAGAGGGTCAATAAAGCCCGTATTAAGGTAAACCGGGCGGTGTCGCGTTTTGTTGCTAGGAACGGGGGCATTTGTGTTCAACACAAGGATCTGGAGTCAGGAGTCGGTAATTATTGGAGGAGTGATGGAGTACATTTGACCCAGGTTGGAATTGATATGTGGAGCCTGGCTTTAGCAGAAGGAATTGAGAGGGCGGTGGTGGTTTGGAGGGACTCACAGGCTTAAGGTGGTCAAGGCCTGTTTCGCTGTGGCGGGGGGAGTCCTTGAGGTTGGTCAGTACAAAATGGTGGGGGGGTCGCATCGGGGGTATGCGTCCCCCAAAAAATGGTAGATCATTTGAAGACTTCATAGGGTGTTATCCCTTTGAAGTGGTCTTCTGGTGGTTGGAGCCATCTGCAGGGGTGAGCGGTGCTTCCGAGCTGGTTTACGGCTGGAGGTAAATAGTTGGTGGTGGTTTGCAGATGGCTAATTTAAAGGAAATCGGAAAAATGGCTTCAAGGACTTCCCCTGCTCTGTTTAGGGCATGACCACACGTGGCGGATTTCCTCCGCAACTGTCCGCATCAATGCCGCACAGAATCTGCGTTGCAGATTCTGCTGCGGATCTGCACAAAATGTGCAGTAAATTGATGCGGACTAGCTGCTGCGGACTGCGGTAAAAGTACTTCCCTTCTCCCTATCAGTGCAGGATAGAGAGAAGGGACAGCACTTTCCCTTGTGAAAGTCAAAGAAATTCATACTTACCGCCCGTTGTCTTGGTGACGCGTCCCTCCTTCGACATCCAGCCCGATCTCCCTGGATGACGCGGCAGTCGATGTGACCGCTGCAGCCTGTTATTAGCCTGTGATTGGCTGCAGCCGTCACTTAGACTGAAACGTCATCCTGGGAGGCCGGACTGGAGACAGAAGCAGGGAGTTCTCGGTAAGTATGAACTTCATTTTTTTTTACAGATAGATGTATATTGGGATCGGTAGTCACTGTCCCGGGTGCAGAAACAGTTACTGCCGATCGCTTAACTCTTTCAGCACCCTGGACAGTGACTATTTACTGACGTCTCCTAGCAACGCTCCCGTCATTACGGGAGCCCCATTGACTTCCTCAGTCTGGCTGTAGACCTAGAAATACATAGGTCCAGCCAGAATGAAGAAATGTCAAGTTAAAAAAGCAAGACGGATCCGCAGCACACATAACATGTGCATGACAGCTGCGGACTTCATTGCGGAAATTAGAATCTCCATTGAAGTCAATGGAGAAATTCCGCCATGAGTCCGCCAACAGACAGAGCATGCTGCGGACACCAAATTCCGCTCCGCAGCCTATGCTCCGCAGCGGAATTTTACGCCTCGTCTAAACGAACACTGCTAAATTAAAGTGTAAGTCAATGGACAAACGGCTCCGCTGCGGATTAACGCTGCGGAGTGTCCGCAGCGGAATTTAAGTGAAATTCCGCCACGTGTGAACCCAGCCTTAGTGTTAATTGACCCATGTTGGGTCATGTGAATTATAGTAGGAATTCTCTGGTCGAATTCCTAAAAGAGTTATCCGAATGTTTCGGATTAAATTGCATTTAATTAATGTTAAATAAATAAACGGCTGCTGTGGCCATTTCACATCCAACCTCGGTTGTCACGTGTCTTTATTGGGAAGGGGGCGAAAGAAAGAAGGGGAATAAAGGTAAAATGGTTACTCAGCACATGACTCTACTTAGGCTAGTCAAGATGGCTCTGTCCTCTCTACCTCCTGACAGATACACAAAGATATATTCTGCAGATTATTACACCACTGACCTCTCTGGAGATCTGCAGAACATTGCTCCTCTATCTCCTGACAGATACAGAGTGATATATTCTGCAGATTACTACACCACTGACCTCTCTGGAGATCTGCAGAACATTGCTACTCTACCTCCTGACAGATACATAGTGATATATTCTGCAGATCATTACACCACTGACCTCTCTGGAGATTTGCAGAACATTACTCTGTCCTCTCTACCTGTTGATAGATACATAGTGATATATTCTGCAGATTATTACACCACTGACCTCTCTATAGATCTGCAGAACATTGCTCCTCTACTTCCTGACAGATACATAGTGATATATTCCGCAGATTATTACACCACTGACCTCTCTGGAGATCTGCAGAACATTGCTCCTCTACCGCCTGACAGATACATAGTGATATATTTATTCCGCAGATTATTACACCACTGATCTCTCTGGAGAGCTGCAGAACATTGCTCCTCTACCGCCTGACAGATACATAGTGATATATTCTGCAGATTATTACACCACTGACCTCTCTAGAGATCTGCAGAACATTGCTCCTTTACCCCCTGACAGATACATAGTGATATATTCTGCAGATTATTACACCACTGACCTTTCTAGAGATCTGCAGAACATTGCTCCTCTACCTCCTGACAGATAAATAGTTTTATATTCTGCAGATTATTACACCACTGACTTCCCTAGAGATCTGCAGAACATTGCTCCTCTACCTCCTGACAGATACATAGTGATATATTCTGAAGATTATTACACCACTGACCTCTCTAGAGATCTGCAGAACATTGCTCCTCTACCTCCTGACAGATAAATAGTTTTATATTCTGCAGATTATTACACCACTGACTTCCCTAGAGATCTGCAGAACATTGCTCCTCTACCTCCTGACAAATACATAGTGATATATTCCGCAGATTATTACACCACTGACTTCTCCAGAGATCTGCAGAACATTGCTCTTCTTCCTCCTGACAGATACATAGTTATATATCCTGCAAATTATTACACCACTGACCTCTCTAGAGATCTGCAGAACATTGCTCCTCTACCTGCTGACAGATACATAGTGATATATTCTGCAGATTATTACACCACTGACCTCTCTAGAGATCTGCAGAACATTGCTTCTATACCTCCTGACAGATACATAGTGATATATTCTTCAGATTATTATACCACTGACTTCTCTAGAGATCTGCAGAACATTGCTCCTCTACGTTCTTACAGATACATAGTGATATATTTTGCAGATTATTACACCACGGATTTCTCTAGAGATCTGCAGAACATTGCTCCTGTACCTCCTGATAGATACATAGTGATATATTCTGCAGATTATTACACCATTGACCACTATAGAGATCTGCAGAACATTGCTCTGTCCTCTCTACCTGCTGATAGATACATAGTAATATATTCTGCAGATTATTACACCACTGACATCTCTAGAAATCTGCAGAACATCGCTCCTCTACCTCCTGACAGATACATAGTGATGTATTCTGCAGATTATTACACCACTGACATCTCTAGAAATCTGCAGTACATCGCTCCTCTACCTCCTGACAGATACATAGTGATATATTCTGCAGATTATTACACCACTGACCTCGCTGGAGATCTGCAGAACATTGCTCTGTCCTCTCTACCTCCTGACAGATACATAGTGATATATTCTGCAGATTATTACACCACTGACCTCTCTAGAGAATCGCAGAACATTGCTCCTCTACCTCCTGACAGATACATAGTGATATATTCTGCAGATTATTACACCACTGACTTCTCTGGAGATCTGCAGAATATTGCTCTCTCCTCTCTACCGCCTGACAGATACATAGTGATATATTCTGCAGATTATTACACCACTGAAATAGAGATCTGCAGAACATTGCTCCTCTACCTCCTGACAGATACATAGTGATATATTCTGCAGATTATTACACCACTGACCTCTATGGAGATCTGCAGAACATTGCTCCTCTACCTCCTGACAGATACATAGTGATATATTCTGCAGATTATTACACCACTGACCTCTCTGGAGATCTGCAGAATATTGCTCCTCTACCTCCTGACAGATACATAGTGATATATTCTGCAGATTATTACACCACTGACTACTCTAGAGATCTGCAGAACATCGCTCCTCTACCTCCTGACAGATACATAGTGATATATTCTGCAGATTATTACACCACTGACCTCTCTGGAGATCTGCAGAACATTGCCCTGTCCTCTCTACCTCCTGACAGATACATAGTGATATGTTCTGCAGATTATTACACCACTGACCTCTCTGGAGATCTGCAGAACATTGCTTCTATACCTCCTGACAGATACATAGTGATATATTCTGCAGATTATTACACCACTGACGTCTCTGGAGATCTGCAGAACATTGCTCCTATACCTCCTGACAGATAAATAGTGATATATTCTGCAGATTATTACACCACTGACCTCTCTGGAGATCTGCAGAACATTGCTCCTATACCTCCTGACAGATACATAGTGATATATTCTGCAGATTATTACACCACTGACCTCTCTGGAGATCTGCAGAATATTGCTCTGTCCTCTCTACCTGCTGATAGATACTTATTAATATATTCTGCAGATTATTACACCTATGACTTTTCCACACCCTTATGATCCCTGTAGATAAAAGGCTCCCTGGATAAATTCCCCAATATATATATGAAAACACTAAAAATTGTAAAGAAAATATATGTTTATTCCAGAATCCAGTAGAATTGCTGTGCGGTTTTCTCCGGCCCTTTAACATGTGATGATCTGTGAAATGAAGAAGAGGAGGGTCCTTCTTCACACGTGGATATGGCCGCCAGTCCACCCTTACACAGCTCAGTCCTGGATCATAAGAGAGCGTAAAACATTTTTCTATTTTTTCACAGTTGTATCCTAGAAAAGACAAAAAATCTGAATTAGACCAAAAATTCACAAAACCTTCACCACAAGGAGATGAAGACGGAGCAGAAGACGTCGGACTTACCGGATCTCGCTTCTGTTCTGCACGTCACTGGTTCTCAGCGCTGGAGGAGTCTTCATGGCAAATTCAGATGGTTTAGGTGGTAAAGACCACCATGTTGGGGCGACAAAAGATGGTGAATGGGACCCGAGCGATAGATGGAACAGAACAGGCCTCTTTCTCTCCCGGGGGTTCGGGGCCCTGATGGTAAATGGGCCCCGAGTGGCAGATGGAATTAAAATGCCCACTTTCTCTTCCGGGGGTTTGAGGCCCTGGTGGTAACAGTAACCCCTGAAAGGTCCTCCATCTCCACATCCTCTGGAAGTTTGCGTCCGCGAACTTCTTTTTTGTCTTTCTTATCCTCCATATCCTCCATCTCTATATCATCAGGAAATTGGCGTCCGCCAACCTCCATTTTCTCGTCCTCCTCCACGTCCTCCATCTCTACATCATCGGGAAATTGACGTCCGCCAACCTCCATTTTCTCTACAATCCTCATCTTGAAAAACATCTTCACTATCCTCCTCTTCATCAAAGACACCTTCATGATGAGAGCCAGCAAGAGAAACCGACACCGTGGTCAATGTGTGACCCCAATTTATAGACTTGATGATGTCATAAGATGTTTACACATCCAGATTAAGAGGTGTAGAGAAATAGAATCTGCCCGCATTCTAGATGACATCACAAGAAGCGTATCTCAGTGATCCGGTGGCCATATAAAACGTAATATGGTACAAGAATACAGACAGTAGGGTCTCACTACACCCTCTGGGGAAGTTTCTATCATCTCAAAGAATTCTCAAATCAATGTGGTCAATTCCACTGGCTTTCTTAAACGTAATCGCACCCATAAAACGTACAACACGGGCGTTTACATATACAGTAAAAATGAAACAAAACCATTTTTTTCATAAAAAGTGGGTTTTATTTTGTAGAAGTGGGAAAAAATGCACATATGTGGTATCGCCACGATCGTAACGACCAGAGCAATAAAGTTAACACATTATTTAAACAGCATGGTGAAGACCGTAAAAAACTAAAAAAAATTAAAAAAACATGGCAAAAGTGTTTTTTTTTTACCCCCCACAAAAAATATAATAAAAGTTAATCAATATATCATATGTACCCGAAAATGGTGCCATTAAAGAAAATAACTCGTTTGGCAAAAAAAAAAAAGCCCTTATACAGCGTTATTGACGGAACAATACAAAAATTACGGCTCTTGGAAAGCGGAGATGCAAAAACCAATTATTTTTGTTTAAAAATATTTTTAATGTGCAACTAAAATTTATATTCACCAAACCCGGTAAATTGCACAACAAGCAGAGCAGATGGGGCCTCTTTTAGCCTTTAAGATTAACGGCCAGGAGCGGCGGCGTGATGCAGTGATTGTAAGTCTGTATCCTAAAAAACAGAGAACGGCAGGGGTCTCTGTCATAGGTTTCAACTAGATCCGCGTCCTGATAGGCCGTATAACCCCTAAGTCTACAAAGTCAATAGCGAGTGCAGCATCTAAGTGGTTGACAGAGGGAGGGGGCTTCTTCTATACAATTGCAAGTGATCGCGGGGGTGCCAATGGTTGCTATGGCAACTGGGGGCCTAACAATGGCCTCCTGGCCTGCCATGTACAGAAGCCTATTAGGCCCTGCCAGAATGCAGTGTATTATACCAGCTAAGAGGTGATCGGATCCTCAAGTCCCCTAGTGGGACAAAAAACTAAAAAAAATGCTTTAGAAAAATAAATAAACAAAAATTGCCACTCTCTCTTTATAAAGTCATTATTAAAAAAATATATAAACCTATACACAACTGGTATTGCCACATCCATAAATACACAAAAATAATCACATCATTTATCCTGCGCGGTAAACGCTGTAAGAAAAATATTTAAAAAAATTACAGATATTCTGTTTTTTGGTCACATCACCTCCAAAACATTGGAATATAAAGCTACCAAAAAAATGTACCCCAAGATGGTACCAATAAAAACTACAGCATGTCCCGCAAAAAACGCGCCCTCACAGCTCAGCAGATGGAAAAATAAAAAGTTATGGCTCTCAGAATATGGCAACTTTATGTGTTTTTATTGTGAAAAAGAAGTAAAACATAAAAAAAAACTATATAAATTTGGAATGGCCGTAATCGCAGTTATCCGCCGAATAAAGTTAACATGTCGTTTATACCGCCCGGTGAACGCTGTAAAAAATACAACGCCACAATTGCTGTTTTATGATCACCTTGAATCTCGAGAAATTGAATAAAAAAAATATCCTGATATGCAGGCCACAGGGGCTGGCTGGCACATTTTAGCCTGGGGTGCAAGCCCACAGCACTGGACCAAGAGTAGCGGCCCATCCTTAACCTGTTTACCTCCACCTTCACTATAAAGGCGGCAGAGGAAACTGGGCTTTAAATTGTTAAAAGACGGCAGCTGATTGTGTCTTCATGTTGGGATTGCACACGCAAACTAATCCTGCTTAGGGCCTGTTCACACCTGCGTCAGTGTTTCCGTTGAGCAGCAGAACAACAAAAATATCGTCTGGTTTCAAGTCATGGTGTCCGTGGTTATACCAAAAACAAAAGCGCAGCAGGCTGCGCTATTGTTTCCGGTATTTTTACCCAGATCTGTGATAGAACCTCCAAAGCAGATGTGAATCTGCTCTTACCGGCATATTGTTTCTGAATACTTCCGCCACACAATGATCATATAGTGAATAATATTACCATACTGTTACTGAATAAAAACACTGAACAAAACCAGGGGCGTAGCTAGGAAAGACTGGGCCCCATAGCAAACTTTTGACTGGGCCCCCCCCCTCCCCTGAGTGTCACACAACCCCCCCTTGTAGATAGTGCCTTTTTTACAGCCCCCCCTGTAGATAACGCCATACAGCCCCCACTGTAGAGAACGCCATACAGCCCCCCTGTAGATAGCGCCTTACAGCCCCCCTGTAGATAACGCCATACATCCCCCTGTAGATAACGCCATACAGCCCCCCTGTAGAGAACGCCATACAGCCACCTGTAGAGAACGCCATACAGCCCCCCTGTAGATAACGCCATACAGCCCCCCTGTAGATAACGCCATACAGCCCCCCCTGTAGATAACGCCATACAGCCCCCCTGTAGATAACGCCATACAGCCCCCTGTAGATAACGCCATACAGCCCTCTCCTGTAGATAACGCCATACAGCCCCCTGTAGATAACACCATACAGCCCCCCTGTAGATAACGCCATACAGCCCCACTGTAGAGAACGCCATACAGCCCCCCTGTAGATAGCATCATACATCCCCCTGTAGATAACGCCATACAGCCCCCCCTGTAGATAACGCCATACAGCCCCCCTGTAGATAACGCCATACAGCCCCCCTGTAGATAACGCCATACAGCCCCCTGTAGATAACGCAATAGAGCCCCCCTGTAGAGAACGCCATACAGCCCCCTGTAGGTAACACCATACAGCCCCCCCTGTAGGTAACGCTACACGGCCCCACTGTAGGTAACGCTATACAGCCCCCCACTTTAGGTAATGCCATACAGCTCCCCCCCTTGTAGGTAAGGCCATACAGCCCACCTCCTTGTAGGTAACGCCATACAGCCCCCCAATGTAGGTAACACCATACAGCCCCCCCTGTAGGTAACACCATACAGCCCCCCCTGTAGGTAATGCCATACAGCCCCCCCTGTAGGTAACGCCATACAGCCCCAAACCCCCAAAAATATCTGACCTATAGTGTGTCCTACAAAAGACATGTATCCCCTATCCACAGGATAGGGGATACATGTGTGATCGCTGGCAGCGATAGGGAGAACGGGGGACCGAAAGTCCCCCAAGTTCTCCATGACTAACCTCAGACTTCAGGAGTCTGCGCAGCTCAATAGAAATGAAAGGAGCGCTGGTCACGCATGCGCACAAGCGCGACCGGCGCTCCATTCATTTCTACGGAGCTGCCGACACAGACCCCGGAAGTCCGAGGTTTGTGATGGAGAACTTCAGGGGACTTTCGGTCCCCCGTTCTCCCTATGGCTGCAAGCGATCACACATGTATCCCCTATCCTGTGGATAGGGGATACATGTCTTTTGTAGGAACAACCCCTTTAATGGCAGAGCGGGGAGATACCTCCCTGCTCTGCCATAGTGTTTAGTGGCGTCGCGCTGTAGTAGCCATAGCGGCAGCTAGCGGAGCCTCCGGCCATGGTGGGGGCCCGTACCGGCGGGCGACACGGGCCCCCTCATGCCGCGTGCCCCGTAGCAGCTGCTACGGCCGCTACGGCGGTAGTTACGCCACTGCATATAGTCATAGATGCCGGTCCTACACAGGGGCTCTGTGTAGGACCAGTATAAGTAATTACAGCACAGTGACATCCAGTGACGATATAGGGGTAGATACCAGTCCTATACAGGAGCCCTACAGACCATATAAGTGATTACAGTACAATGACCATATAGTGGTAGACAGGGCCGCCATCAGGGGGGTATTAGGGGTAGTGGTGTGAGGGGCCCGGCCAAAACTAATTGAAAGGGGGGCCCGGCAACTGCCTCGACATTCTTTTGGTAGGAAAAAACGGGCCCCTGCAATGGGGCCCGTTTTTTTCACCATAAGAATGTCGTGAGCTGCTGCTGCTGCGGGCCCCCTCCCCTCGTCAAGGGGGGCCGTCAAACCGTCCGCCCGCGCGCGCACCCGATCGCGCGCACAATGAAACTGCCGCGCGTGCGCACTCGCGAGCGCATCCACGAACGCCCGCACTGGAGACCGCCCGCGCGCGCACCCGCGATCGACCGCGCGCGCACCCGCGACCGGCCGCCCGCGCACCCGCGAACGAAGCGCGCGCAGCCGCGGACCCACATGGACAAAACTTACCTGGAGCCTGGCTGGAGGTGAAGGACTGGACGTCTGGACCGAAGACCTCCCCTGGAAGACATCGCCGGAAGAGGACTGGAGTGGGAGCAGCTCTTCTGACAGTGAGTAAATTATCTCAAAGTGCTGTTTATGTATGGCCCTGTTTACACAGTATTTTGCAGGCAAAAAAAAATCTGCCTCAAAATTCCTTAAAGAATTTTGAGGCAGATTTTGCCCTGCCCACACTATCTTGCTGCGTTTTTTTGCTGCGTTTTTTGCTCGCGGCGATTGAGGACAGCAGACAAAAAACGCAGCGAAAAATGCATTTTCTGCCTCCCATTGATTTAGATGGGAGGTCAGAGGCGGAACCGCGGCAAGAAAGGACGTGCTGCTTTTTCTTTTTTCCGCGACTGGCTCCCATTGATTTCAGATTAAATCAATGGGAGGCGGTTTTGGAAGTTGTTTGGTGCTGATTCTGACGCAGCGTCCGAGTCAATATCAAGGCCCAAAAACTCTGTGAACTGGGCCTTATTGTTAGGGCTTATTCAGACGAATGTGTAATACGTCCGTGCAACGTGCGTGATTTTCACGCGCCTCGCACGGACCTATGTTACTCTATGGTGCCGTGCGGACTGTCAGTGATTTTCACGCAGCGTGTGTCCGTGTGTCCGCTGCGTAAAACTCACGACATGTCCTATATTGGTGCATTGTTCGCGCATCACGCATCACGCACCCATTGAAGTCAATGGGTGCGTGAAAATCACGCCCAGCACTTCCGCAGCCGTATAAACTATGAATGAAATTAGAAAAGCACCACGTGCTACAAACATAGAAACAGAGTGTCATAATGATGGCAGCCACGCATCATACGCTGCTGACACACGGAGCTGTTATGGACCTTTTGCATGCGCAAAACGCCACGTTTTTTGCGCGTGCAAAAAGCACACGCTTGTGTAAATCCGGCCTTAGGGTAGGAACACACTAGGCATGAACACTGCGGATTTTATGCAACACATTTTATTGTGGATAATCCGCAGTGTATTAGTCGCAGCAGAGGGGGTCAGATATGAACAAATCTCATCCACACGCTGCAAAAAAAATGGACCTGCAGTGTGGCTTTGGCTTTTTAAGTCGCATGTCAATGTATTCTGTGGAATCGCTGCTCCTTTGTTGCGGAAATGCTGCGGTTCTGCCGCAAAAATCACACAAGAGAAGAAAAAAAAGGTACTTTTTTAAATTGATAAAGTTTAGACTTACCCCGGCCGTAGTCCTGGTGACGCGATCCTCTATTCTTAGCGCAGCCCGGCCTCCTGTCATGACGTTTCATCCCATGTGACTGATGCAGTGGTCACATGGTCTACAGCGTCATCCCAGGAGGCGGGGCTACGTTCAGAAGAGAGAGATGCGGCACCAGGACTACGGCCCTGGCAAGTCTAAACTTTTTTTTCCCTGCAGGATTCCCGCAGCGGACACGCCTCACGAAACCTGCGCCACTATTTGGTGCGGTTTTGCTGTCGGAATTCCCTGCGGCTCCCGGGATAAGCTGTGTAGTTTTACTCAGCATATCCGCCTAGTGTGTCCCTTATGATGTCGCTCCTGGAGCTGCTGCCGCTCTCTAAATAGGAAGTTGGTCCAGTAGAATTTGGAATTATTTTTTTTTGTGAACCAGCTTAAAAAAATACAAAACTTTTGTGTTAGGGCCTGTTCACATCACTGTTCGCTTCCGCTCCGGGGTTCCGTCTGAGGTTTCTGTCGGGTGAACCCCGCAACGGAAAGTGAAAGTGACAGCACAGCTTCCGTTTCAGTCACCATTGATCTCAATGGTGACGGAAACATCGCTAATGGTTTCCGTTCGTCACCATTCCGGCTGGTTTTCGGACGGAATTAATAGCGCAGTCGACTGCGCTAATGGTGATGGAAACGGAAGCTGTGCTATCACTTTCACTTTCCGTTGCGGGGTTCACCCGACAGAAACCTCAGAAGGAACCCCGGAGCGGAAGCGAACAGTGATGTGAACAGGCCCTAACACAAAAGTTTTGTATTTTTTTAAGCTGGTTCACAAAAAAAAATAATTCCAAATTCTACCGAACTAACTGCCTATTTAGAGAGCGGCAGCAGCTCCAGGAGCGACATCATAAGGGACACACTAGGCGGATATGCTGAGTAAAACTACACAGCTTATCCCGGGAGCCGCAGGGAATTCTGCCAGAAAAACCGCACCAAATAGTGGCGCAGGTTTCGTGAGGTGTGTCCGCTGCGGGAATCCTGCAGGGAAAAAAAAGTTTAGACTTACCCCGGCCGTAGTTTAAGTGACGCATCTCTCTCTTCTGAACGTAGCCCCGCCTCCTGGGATGACGCTGTAGACCATGTGACCGCTGCATCAGTCACATGGGATGAAACGTCATGACAGGAGGCGGGGCTACACTAAGAATAGAGGATCGCGTCACCAGGACTACGGCCGGGGCAAGTCTAAACTTTTTTATAAATTTAAAAAAGTGGCCTTTTTTTTTTTTCTCATTTGTGATTTTTGCGGCAGAACCGCAGCATTTCCGCAACAGAGGAGCGGCGATTCCACAGAATACATTGACATGCGACTTAAAAAGCCAAAAAGTCACACTGCAGGTCCATTTTTTTTGCAGCGTGTGGATGAGATTTGTTCTAATCTCATCCACTCTGCTGCGACTGTTATACGCTGCGGATTTTCCACAATAAAATGTGTTGCATAAAATCCGCAGTGTTCATGCCTAGTGTGTTCCTACCCTAAGGCCGGATTTACACAAGCGTGTGCTTTTTGCGCGCGCAAAAACGTGGCGTTTTGCGCTTGCAAAAGGTCCATAACAGCTCCGTGTGTCAGCAGCGTATGATGCGCGGCTGTGTGATTTTCGCGCAGCCGCCATCATTATGACACTATGTTTGTAGCACGTGGTGCTTTTCTGTTTTCATTCATAGTTTATACGGCTGCGGAAGTGCTGGGCGTGATTTTCACCCACCCATTGACTTCAATGGGTGCGTGATGCGCGAACAATGCACAAATATCGGACATGTCGTGAGTTTTACGCAGCGGACTCGCGCTGCGTGAAAATCACTGACAGTCTGCACGGCCCCATAGAGTAACATAGGTCCGTGCCAGGCGCGTGAAAATCACACACGTTTCACGGACGTATTACACGTTCGTCTGAATAAGCCCTAACAATAAGGCCCAGTTCACAGAGTTTTTTGGCCTTGATATTGACTCGGACACTGCGTCAGAATCAGCACCAAAAAACTTCCAAAACCGCCTCCCATTGATTTAATCTGAAACAATGGGAGCCAGTCGCGGAAAAAAGAAAAAGCAGCACATCCTTTCTTGCCGCGGTTCTGCCTCTGACCTCCCATCTAAATCAATGGGAGGCAGAAAATGCATTTTTCGCTGCGTTTTCTGTCTGCTGTCCTCAATCGCCGCAGGCAAAAAACGCGGCAAGATAGTGTGGGCAGGTCAAAATCTGCCTCAAAATTCGGTGCGCGCTTCCAGGCGGTCGCCGGTGCGCATGCGCGGGAGTTTGCGTGGTGCGCGTGATCGGTCGCACGGGCGGCGGTGTTTGACGGCCCCCATGCTACCCAGGGCCGCCATCAGGGGGGGTATTAGGGGTACTGATGTGAGAAGCCCGGCCAAACCTAATTGAAAGGGGGGCCCGCAGCTCATGACATTCTTTTGGTGAAAAAAACGGGCCCCATTGCAGGGGCCTGTTTTTTTTCTACCAAAGGCAAGTCGCGGCAGTTTGCCGGGCCCCCCTTTCAATTAGGTTTGGCCGGGCCTCTCACATCAGTACCCCTAATACCCCCCCTGATGGCGGCCCTGGGTACCATGATATAGTACTGGACGGAGTACCGTTAACAGGCGGTGCCACGGTAGGGGGGCCCAGAAAATGTAGCTGTAGGGGGCCCTGAAATTCCTGATGGCGGCCCTGGTGGTAGACACCGGTTCTACAGAGGGGCTCTACAGGCAATATAAGTGATTAAAGTATAGTGACATCCAGTGACCATATAGTGGTAAATACTGTTCCTACACAGGTCTGTAGACCATATACAGCACAGTGACATCCAGTGACTCAAAGGTGATGTCTTCTCAGATTAGATTTGTTCATTTTCCCTTTTCTTCTCCATCCTACCCAGAGCGCTATGACGACTTCTTCTAGCCACGATCGCCTCTGCAGAATTTAAAATACAGACAAGTTGGTTTCCTGCTTTTCTAGCATTCATCCCACCTATGCCGCATCCTCTAAACAAACTCGTCACCCACAGTGCCCCAGATAGTAATAATGATACCCACTTTGTGCTCCACACAATAATAGTGCCCCCTTTGTGCAATCATATAGTAAACGTGCCTCCTTTATGCCCCCCATACAGTAATGCTGCCATTAACAGGCCCCCTTCTCCTCCTGGCCCAGTTGTGATTGTAGTTGTTGCTACCAGACCCAGATGGGAAAGGGACCCCCAGATAACAGTGGGCTGATATTTTTATCCTCTGACAGGAGACCCTGTGGGGATGGTGGCCCTAGGCATTTGCCCAGTTTGACCCCCTCCTAACACCAGCCCAGTAGAAAAGTGTTCTAACAGGCGTCACAGGTGTAGCGCAGCCATGGGGGTGGTCATGAGAATGATGGGGTCCTAAAAATCTACTGGTGGACCTGCCCAGCCCAGCTCACCCCTCGCAGGCCAGAGGGAAACATTACATTAGTTTCATGAGGTCATTATGAAGGCCCTAATATTTGGGAACCAGGTAGGGGAGGGCCCGACCACATCTGCCCGAAGCGAGGGCACCCGGTTTATACTAGCACAATATTTTCCCAGCAACGTTTTCTAAACTGTAAAGAAAGAAAGGATCTAAAAAGAAGCAGAGCGTGTCAGAAAAGAGGGATAAGAAAGGACACCATCTATCAGTGAAACACCTGCCCCATAATACCTGGCTTGTTCACACAGAATTGCATCATAGCTTGCCACACATCTATGTATTATATATATTATTAAAGGCCCCCTAATAAAGGCCCCCTGGTCAGCCATCTTTGTACTCCTTTGAAGCCCTGCCAGAATGATGCATGTTATGGCAGCCTGGGGGCCTCTTGCAGGGCTTTAAAGGATACTGTCAGTTTAGCGATATACTGCAATACATTAGTATTGCAGTATATCATGTAAGCGATCCAATGATCGCTGGTTCAAGTCCTCTAGGGGGACTAATAAGAAAAAAAAACAGTTAAAGTTTTTCTTAAGGTTCCAAAAAAAAAATGGTTCAAGTTCAAAAACCCCTTTTTCCCATTTTTATTCCATAAAGCAATGTTAAAAAAAAAATTAACGTTAACATAACTAGTGTCGCCGCGTCCATAAAAGTCTGAACTATCATAATATAGCGTTATTTAACTCGCTTGGTGAAAGCTGTAAACAAAAAAAAAATATATATATATATATAAAATGTAAAAAGCAAATTGCTGGGGCGTGGCTTAGCGCGCAGCGAGAGCGGTCGCATGTTCTAGGAGCTCCGCAGTGAACCCGCGCCAATGTTATCCTGCAGACATCCTGAGGCCTCCTAAGGCTTTAAAAATACCGTCCAAACGATCTAGATGGTCGAGGGTGACTACCGGAGCCAGTATGAGCCCCACCAGAGGTCAGTCGGCCGCGGAGAAGCTGCAAGGCTTTGCACGGGGTGAGGGGCAAGATGGCGGCCGCCCTCCTCTGCCTCAGCGCTCTAAAGGAGGAGAAGCATGCTAAAACACGATTTTACGCCTGACACGCAGGCTACCGGAAATTACTTATAATGGGGCAAAAGTCTCTATATTCCCTGACCTCGGCTGACTTGCAAAAGAGACGTGCGACATTTCTTGCTGTTAAGAGGCGCCTGAGAGATCTGGGTATTCCATACTCCATGTCATATCCAGCTAGGTTGCGAATTGTGGATGGAGAAAGATCCGTTTTTTTTCAACTCCCCGCAGGATGCTGATGAATGGGTGAGAAGCAAGCGCCCACCTCGACGGAACTAATTCTGCCTGATAACACAGATGGAGTTTCGTGTAAGGATGACTGATGATGTTGGGCTATTCTGAATCACCGGACTTCCATGACTAATCATAGGATTTCGGGAACATTCCATTCTGATGGTGATCTGGACTGGGTCTGACAGAGATCGGTTAGACCTACTGCCTGGCTAGTGCGACTTTTTGTGTCCTTGGATTTGTGGGGCGCCATACCTGAGGAGGCTGCCGCACGTCCCCTTAATGGTGGAAGCTTAACTAAGTTGCTGTTTGGCGCGGGTATTACCCCCGTATACTTAAATGCCACGTTTTTGGGCACGCTCCGGCAATGTAACATGCATCTACATGCATTGTCGGTATTGTTCTACTATTTACAATCTGTTCTTTTGGGTTCTAGGTTGGAATGTGCCTTGGGTGCGGGCAGTTATGATACCACTCATGTACAAATGTAAACGCATAAGGGATGCACCGAATAATTATCAGCTGCTTCTGAGAAAGGCGGGATTGTTGATGTATTTCAGGCATTGTGGATCTCTCCTACATGTGAGAAGTATATTTTATGAATGTCTTCTTTAACTGTAATGTCGTGGAATGTGAGGGGTATGGGCAGCCCGCAGAAGAGAGTAATATTGTATGGTTATATTCGCAAAGTTAACCCTCATATATTGTGCCTCCAGGAGACGCATTTAACACCTGCTAAAATGAAAACTGTTCTTAGGCCCTGGGTCCAGTGGTCTAGCCACTCATATCACACATCGTACTCGAGGGACGTGTTCATTTTGGTACACAAATCTGTGAGATGGGAAGCTATCCATACTAAAACCGATAGTGAGGGTACATTCCTCCACCAGCATCTTTACAGATTTTGCATATGGCGGCTACCTTTGCTGCAACATATCCGACTGCTAAAGTGTTGGGCATGGGAGATTTTAACATGGTTGTGAACTGCAGTCTGGATAGGTTTAGTGCTTCTTCTGGGCAGGACCATGTACCCCCCGCCATATCTGTACTGGGTTTTACTGTTTGCTGAGATGGGATGGACAGAACTTTACCGATATAAACACCCAACAACTAAAGTGTATTCCTCCCTAGGCAGAAACTCCCTATCCTGCATAGACTATATGTTGGGAAATTCTCTCATTGTACCTTTGGTTGAATCTGTCACTTATAAATCTAGAGCGGCGTCTGATCATTCTCCTATGGTGACCAGCTTTAGTCTCCCTGGCCCCTCCTTACCTAGGAGCTGGAAAATAAACCCCTTTTGGTTGACCCTGACAGGCCCTCAGGATAGGATCCCTGAACAACTTGACTTGGATATGTAGAGTCGAGTGATCAGTAATTATTCCTTACCCCCTTAAGAATAATAACACATGACACCAAGGTTGGATTTTAATGGCCACAGCAGCCGTTTATTATAAATTTTATAAAATTAGAAATTTTATAACCAAACCTTAAATAACCTAGAATTCCCCAACATTGGAATTCTTCCAGAATAAACATACCAAACCCTTAACAGGGTCAATATAAATAACACCCATAACATGACCAGGGGAAGCCCTTGAGGTTACCACAACTTAGAAAAGATAGCCATCTGCCACCACCACTTGTTTTTACCTCCAGCCGTAACCCGGCTCGAAGGCACCGCTCACTTCTTGCAGATGGCTTTGCCCATAAAGCACTTCAAAGGGGTAACACCCTAAGAAGCCTTCATATTTTGGGGGACGCATACCCCTGATGCGACCCCCCCACCAGTTTTACTGACCAACCTCAAGGACTCCCCCCGCCACTGCGACATGGACCTTGACCACCTCAAGCCCAAGAGCTCCTCCACACCAACACCCCTCTTTTAATCCCGTCTGCTAGGGCCAAACTCCACAAATCCATCCCCACCTCATTCAAATGCACCCCATCCTGTCTCCAATAACAACCTACACCCGCTTCCAGGTCCCTGTGCCTGACCACCACACCTCGATTTTTTGCCACAAATGCCGACACCGCCCTATTCACTTTTATTCTGGCCTGATTGAGCCTCTCCACGGATCGGGCAAAGCGCCATGTCTTTCTGGGCACAATATCTGACCAGACTATAATCAGGCCCGGGTGTAACGCCCATAAACACAACAAATTGTGCTTAATATCCCTCACCAAATCTCGAAAAGGGCGCACACTCAAGTCATTCCCCCCAACATGTAAAACTAAAATCTCGGGAACCCGGTCTAGCTGCGTATACACCTGAAACTCTGGTAACACCCTGGACCAAACCATTCCTCGGAAACCAAGCCAATGCAGGACAGCATCCTCCCGCGGAATCCTCAGTTGTCGACCATCCGGGCGAACTTCCGCCCTTAGTGCGCCCCAATACACAAAGGAGTGCCCCAAGATCCAAACCAGCAAAGGACGCGAACCTGCGAAAGAAAGAAAACACACACATCTTACAAATCCCATTCGCACTCTATCTTCCACAGGCACAACATACCCCCTAGCAACCTTTTAACAGTCTGACAGCAAATGAGGCCGAACATAAGTGCGGAAACGGTTAGACTCCCATCTCCCAATACGCCTAACCCCTGACTCATCCAAACCCCATCGCACCGCTTCAGTTGCTGCACCAATTCTAAACGAATGGGAAGAATACTCAGCTGACTTCAACCCAATTGCCAGCAAACAGCGCTTAAACACTGCCCCAAATTGGAACCTGGATAAAAAGGACCTGTCTTCATGCCGCAATAACGGAACCCCCGTTGCCCCCACCTGTACCCCAAAAGCAGACATACACTGTACCGGACACACCGCCGAACGCCCGATAGCAAACAACACAATCCGCGTCCCCTTACCCACCGTGTCAGTTTTTGACCTGCGCATCAGCAAACAACTCCACATCCTCTTGACTTATTCCCCCCGCACGCAACCAACTCGGCGACACCAATTCACCCACTCTAAAAGCCCAAAAAAAGGCTAACGAAAAAACCAAGCGAAACAATCGGACTTCAAAGGCCGAACTACAAACCACCTCCACCGCCGTACCCAACAAGCAAAGAATCCGGTAAGAAACTGGCCGCCGCCGATCTACCGACCCTCTCCCCCTGCGAATACCTTTTAATTCTTGAATCGCCAAAAATTCCTTGGTCACATCTTTTTCGCCATGCAATTTCAAACGAAACGCCACAGCGGACACAAACGTATTCACTTTTGCTACAGACATACCTGACTCATACACATCCCCCAACCAATACAAAAAGGCCACCAGCCTGTCCCGGTCTGACCGGACGTCGCCCAAACCTCTCAACCAAAGCTCCCATTGAGCCCAGCCAGCCCTATATGCTGCCCACGTAGAACTTGCCAATGATCGCTCAATCAATGCTCCTGCCACAGAGAAACCAACTCCCAAAGATGATCCGGGCACACCATGCCAATCTGCTCCGCTCCCGGCGCCAGCTGACGAAAACGATCCCACTATGAGCGAGAAAGGGCATCAGCAACACAATTGTCAACCCCCGGCACATGCACCGCCACCACCCAAGCATTTAACGACAAACAAACCAGCACCAAATGCCGCAACAGTTGAACCACCGGAGGAGACGACGCCGAGATGTTATTGATAGCCAACACCACCCCCAGATTATCGCAGTGAAAATGAATCTTCTTGTCCCTGAGCCTATCCCCCCAAATGGTCACAGCGACCACGATAGGAAATAGCTCGAGCAGGGCCAGGTTTTTTGTCAGACCGTTTTCCACCCAGCTAACCGGCCACCCCCCAGCACACCACTGGCCACCACAATAGGCCCCAAAACCGCCCCCTCCAGCCGCATCTGTAAACAAGTCCAGATCCACGGAATCGAAAGCCCCAGCCATCCACAGGGACCGCCCGTTGTACTGTCCCAAAAACCGATGTCACACTTCCAAGTCGGCCCGATGCTCCCCTCTCAATCTTACAAAGTGATGCGGTGCCACCACACCAGCAGTCGCCGCCGCCAAACGCCTACTAAACACTCTGCCCATGGGCATGATCCCATACGCAAAGTTTAACTTCCCTAACAATGACTGCAGACTGCGTAATGTGACCTTTTTAAGCCGAGACAACGCCTGAACCTCCAAACGAAGGGCCACCAACTTATCCTCCGGAAGCCTGCATTCCATTAAAACCGAATCGATTTCAATGCCTAAAAAACGAATAACCGTAACATGCCCCTCTGTTTTGTCAGGAGCCAGCGGGACTCCAAAATCCCTCATGACTCTCTGCAACGCAAACAAAATATTGGCGCACATCGCCGATCTGCCCGGGCCAACACACAAAAAATCATCAAGGTAGTGAATAACTGAATTCACACCTGCGACGTCCCGAGTTGCCCATTCCAAAAATGAACTAAATGCCTCAAAATAGGCGCAAGACAGGGAACAACCCATCGGCAAACAATGATACACAAAAAATTCCCCTCCCAAAAACAACCCAACAACCGTTGACTCTTGGGATGAATCGGCAGTAACCGAAAAGCCGCCTCAATATCAGTTTTTGACAACAAGGCACCTGCACCCGCTTCGCGAACCAACGCCACTGCCTTATCAAACGACGCGTACACCACCGAACACAACACCGGATCAATACCATCATTAACCGATGCACCCCGGGGAAAAGAAAGATGATGTATCAACCGAAACTTGTTCGGCTCACGCTTAGGCACCACACCCAACGGGGAAACAACAAGATCCGACACAGGTGGTTCCACAAAAGGCCCTGACATGCGACCCAAAACCACATCTTTACGAAGTTTTTCAGTCACCACCCCGGCATGCTGATAAGCGAACCGGAGATTCCGACGAGTCACTGGAATGTCATAAGGAGGAGAAGGAATTACAAAGCCCATGCTAAACAGATCCGCAATCAATTGCGCCCCAGCCCTATCCGGATATCTACTTAGAAAGGGGGCCATCCTTTCCAGCTTCACCGGCGTCACCCCCTTGACCAGCTGAACCCCCTGGTCCACCTCCCTTCTTGCCTTTTCGCAAACACTTCGACGCGCCATGAGATGACCCGCTGCAATGGGAACACACGTGCTTGAACTTGCACGCTGCCCCAAATTTACACTGGCCGTCGTTAAACTGCCAGCAGAAACCGAGTTTTGAACCGGAACCTTGACTGGACTAACCGACCTGCCCTACAGACCCTCCGCTCCCTGGAAAGGACTGTCCCGGCTTAACCGGAGCAGTCACCCTCAACCACAATGCGATATTTTTCTGATCCCATCTAATGCTGGGCCGCACCGCCTTCCGCTGCCGAAATTGCTCATCATAACGCAGCCAAGCCATACCGCCATACGCACGATGCGCCTCACCGATAGCATCCATATAAGAAAAAATCGCGGAACAATTTTCCGGCGCCTTTTCCCCAACACTAGCCAAGATCGCGAAGGCCCGCAGCCAATTCACAAATGTTTGCGGAATGAGCCGATAACGCAGACGTTCCTCCTCTTCCTTCTTACTCTCATCCTTCTTCCCTTTATCCAAATTAAATTTTGCCAATGGAAGGAGAGAAAATATCTCCACATACTCGTCCTTCCAAATGCGCTCCTGAACTTTCTGTTTCAAATGCGCCCTCAACGGGCCCTCAAAACAGACATAAACCTCACCTCTTGCTCTATCATCCAACCGCACCCTGTCACCCTCTTGAGCCCCGTCTGTCTGCACCGACACAGCCACCGCCCCCGCACTTGCACCCTATATTGAGGCTGCCCTACCAACGGCGGCGCCGTCCAAACCGCAACCGCGGACACCCCCGCCGATACCGGGGCCTGCGACCTATCTAATCTGTTGACCAGCTCGCGCAAGCATCCCACTAAGTCATCAAGACCGCTACCACCTCCTCCGGAAGACCCGTCAACAGCCGTAGAACCCGCCGCATCCCCTGCACCCCCCAACATGCGCGTATTAGGAGAAGAGAAAGAAGAAAAACACCCACCTGGCTGCTCAGGCGCTGTGATCCCGCTAGCCGGACGAACTTGAACACGCCGATGCTCAACATCGTCTCCTTCTTCTAAGTCACCCGCTGTCTGCGACCGCTGCCCGCACCCACAATGCAAGCACGGAGATCCCTGACCAGACTGTCCCGAAGGGCCGGCCTCCATACTAGCCCTGATGCTGATAGGGCCAGCCGCCTGCTGCCCGTTATGCGGTATTCAGAGCTCAGACCGCACTCCACGGCCCACCGGACTCGCCATTCTTCCGGACTCAGACCTCGAAGCAGCCAGCCCCCTGATTGGCACCTCACCAGGCGGGGCTGCCGACATCCCCGCATCTTGCACCACACCAGATGGAGGGGGGGTATTTGGGAAGCCAGGAGCCAACCCCCCCCCCTAGCCGCCAAGCACCGCCGCAGCTGGGGATTTCTGCCAGGCCGGGACCACCGAGGGGATGCAGCTCTCCCTGGAGACCGGCCTGCACCGACCCTGAAGGGGCTTCCCCTGCGGCGCCGTACCCACGGGATTTTGTCAGGGCTAAGTCTCCCTGGGGGTCTGGCACGCCGTGACCTGCGAGCAGGCACGACCTCAGGTGAACAGACATCGGACATGATCCCTCCACTAGCCAGAGGGCTGAGCAGCAGAGGGCTGCCTAAATTTAAGTCCAGCACTACAGGGGACGACAGGGAAGAAGCCGCCCCACCCCCCTCCCTGGACACTGCGCGATGAGAGCGCCGGGGCCCAGCTGCCTGGGGCACAGTCAGCCCCACAAGTCTCGTCACCTGCTCCTCGAACCATCCGACATCCTGCTGATCAACTGCCGCCCGGAGTCGCTCCACAAGCTCACTGAAAGATGCCATCTCCAACGAGCAGGTAAGTAAATATAACACTACAACGCTGCTGCTGCTCCTCCTGTTACTGTGTTACCTCCCGCTGTCTCCCTCGCACTGAGGAAAACAGCGGGAAGCCTGAGACTCCCACCCCCTCCCTCCTCCCTTCCAAACCACTCCCCTTCACTCCCTGCTACTCAACCTTAACCCCTTCCTCACCTGTTCCCTCCTATCCTGTCATGGCGGCCTCCCCTTATTCCCTGCAGTCGGCAGTGCGGCCGCTCATGGAGGTATTTAATATAGAAAATAGCACATTTGAAAATTCCAGCATTGCATGGGATACTGTGAAGGCCTATCTTAGAGGGTGTCTCCGGTCCACTATTTCCTATTTAAAAAAGGACTCTTCCAGAATTGAGTCAGAGTTGGAGAAGCAATGCGCAGCTCTAGAGGGTAAATACACTGCTGATCCCACTGACATAAATAAAGATTTATGGCTGCAAATGGGGCGGAAATACCTATTACTGCTACAGGAAAAGGCAAATAGGAAGATATTTTTGCGAAGCAATCGTATTTTGAGTTGGGTAACCAGTCCAGCAAACTCTTGGCCCACTTAATCCATCAAAACTCTAAAAGCCCGGCTATTCTCAAAATTCACAGTAGCTCTGGGGATTGTTTGATGGACTCCCAAGGAATAGCCGAGGCATTTGTGCAGTTTTACAGGGAGCTATATACCTTTCAATCCAGTTATGATATGTCTGAGTTTCAGTACTATATGGATGGTATTTCGTTCCCAACACTGAGTGTAGAAGGTAGAGCAGCCCTGGAAGCTGATGTGACTGAGGAGAAGATACGGGAATCCTTGAAAGGTATGTCAAAATGGAAAGCATCGGGTATAGAGCAGGGGTCTCAAGCACGCGGCCCGCGGGCCGCATGCGGCCCCTGAGGCTGTCATCTGCGGCCCGCGTGACACAGAGCCACTAGTATCGGCTCTGCTCCGAGACTCTGGAATTCCCTGACATCGCTGTCCACATATGAACAGCGATGTCTGGGGCTTCCCCAGAGCCGGAGTCCCCGGCAGAGCGCTAGTACAGGCTCTGCTCCGGGACTCTGTGGAATTCCCTGACATCGCTGCCCATATATGGACAGTGTGTCAGGGTCTTGCCGAGAGCGGAGCAGAGCGCTGGTGTCGGCTCTGTTCCTGGACTCTGTGGAATTCCCTGACATTGCTGTCCACATATGAACAGCTATGTCTGGGGCTTCCCCAGAGCCGGAGTCCCGAGCAGAGCGCTGGTGTCGGCTCTGCTCCGGGACTCTATGGAATTCCCTGACATCGCTGTCCACATATGAACAGCGATGTCTGGGGCTTCCCCAGAGCCGGAGTCCCGGGCAGAGCGCTAGTACAGGCTCTGCTCCGGGACTCTGTGGAATTCCCTGACGTCGCTGCCCATATATGGACAGTGTGTCAGGGTCTTCCCCAGAGCGGAGTCCCGGGCAGAGCGCTATTATCGGCTCTGCTCCGGGACTCTGGGGGAGCCTCTGACATCGCTGTCCATACATCGACAATGATGTCAGGGGCTTCCCCAGAGCAGGAGTCCCAGTGATGTCAGGAGCACAGCTGGAGTCCCAGGAAGAGCCTACTAGCGCTCTGCCTGGGACTCCAGCTCTGGGGTTGCCCCTGACATCTCTGTCCATATATGGACAGTGATGTCAGGAGCAGAGCTGGAATCCCAGGCAGAGTGCCAGAAGCGGCTCTGCTCCGGGACTCCAGCTCTGGGCAAGCCCCTGACATCACTGGGGCAGCCTCTACAGAGGGCACTGGGGCAGCCTCTACAGAGGGCACTGGGGCAGCCTCTACAGAGGGCACTGGGGCAGCCTCTACAGAGGGCACTGGGGCAGCCTCTACAGAGGGCACTGGGGCAGCCTCTACAGAGGGCACTGGGGCAGCCTCTACAGAGGGCACTGGGACAGCCTCTACAGAGGGCACTGGGGCAGCCTCTACAGAGGGCACTGGGGCAGCCTCTACAGAGGGCACTGGGGCAGCCTCTACAGAGGGCACTGGGACAGCCTCTACAGAGGGCACTGGGGCAGCCTCTACAGAGGGCACTGGGGCAGCCTCTACAGAGGGCACTGGGGTAGCCTCTACCGAGGGCACTGTGGCAGCCTCTACAGAGGGCACTGTGGCATTATCTACAAGTGGGTGTGTGGCAGTATCTGAAGAGGACACTGGCATTATCTAGGGGTGTGTTGCATTATCTACAGAGGGCACTGTGGCCTTATCTACAGAGGGCACTGTGGCCTTATCTACAGAGGGCACTGTGGCCTTATCTACATAGGGCACTGTGGCCTTATCTACAGAGGGCACTGTGGCCTTATCTACAGAAGGCTCTGTGGCCTTATCTACAGAGGGCACTGTGGCCTTATCTACAGAGGGCACTGTGGCCTTATCTACAGAGGGCACTGTGGCCTTATCTACAGAGGGCACTGTGGCCTTATCTACAGAGGGCACTGTGGCATTATCCACAGAGGGCACTGCGGCTGCATCCACAGAGGGCACTGCGGCAGCATCCACAGAGGGCACTGCGGCAGCATCCAAAGAGGGCACTGCGGCAGCATCCAAAGAGGGCACTGCGGCAGCATCTACAGAGGGCACTGCGGCACTATCTAAAAAGGGGCTGCCCAATCTTGACATGTGTGCTAACTGAGTCGCCGGACTGCATTTAGCGACACTTAAACTGGAAAGCTGGATTGTTGAAATAAGCACGTGGAGAAATATCTCAAATTTTAAACCTAGCGCTATTATAGTAATGTATTATTATTATTCTAGTAATATAGTGTTATAGTAGTTCAAATAACTAATTGATTAACAATAATTTTGTATTGTATCAAATTTGAAAGTAATGCGGCCCGTCAACTTCCCATTTATTCTATATGCGGCCCACTTACCTGGCCGAGTTTGAGACCCCTGCTATAGAGGTATACCACAAATACTCAGACCATCTCATTCCCTCACTATGCGCTATGTTTTCTTATGCCCTTGGTGTGTGGCAATTACCAGATAGCATGTATGATGCCACTATTATTGTCCTGTTAAAACCCGATAAAGACCCTATGGAATGTGGCTCCTATCGTCCGATATCGTTATTAAAAAATGACTACAAACTACTTACTAAAATTCTGGCAAACAGACTTAATAAAGTCATTTCCCAAGTTATTCATGATGACCAGTCCGGCTTTATGCCAGGGAAGTCTACCTCCGATAACATCCGGAGGGTGCAGATTCTTGCTCAGATAGGGGGTGCTATAAAGGCTGATTGGGCAATGGCGTCTCTGGACGCTGCGAAAGCCTTTGATTCCATTGAATGGGTATACCTGCTGTAGACTTTGGAGAGGTTTGGGTTTGGTCCACAGTTCCTTTGATGGATTTCGCTCCTATACAAGGCGCTGAGGGCACAAATTCTGGTGAATGGTGAACTATCCCCATATTTCAGTTTACAGAGAGGTACTAGGCAGGGATGTCCGTGCTCTCCCCATTGCTTTTCGCTCTTGCTATTGAACCATTATCTATACGTATACGACAACACCCTGCGTACAAAGGGATTTGTTTGGGGGGCAGGGAGGATAGAATTGGCTTATTTGCAGACGACATGGTTCTTTTTACGTCCCAGCCAATTGTGACATTACCCCAGGCGATTACTACTCTGGAGATATTTGGGAGATTCGCTGGACTCCATATCAACTGGACTAAGTCTTTTTTTATGCCCTTACAGGGGGTGGGATGGCCAGACTCCATACATGGCTTACGGGTGGTTTCCTCATTTAAATACCTAGGTAATATTATCAATCGGGATCATGGGGATGATCATGCCACTAATATATTGCCGCTACTGGAATACGTAAAGGTTAAGTTTAGGATCTGGAGCGCTCTTCCCCTAGCAGTGACTGGCAGAATAAACTTAATTAAAATGGTCGTTCTTCCCAAATGTCTTTATGTCCTCGAACACGCAGCGACACCAGTGTTTAAAACATTTTTCAAGCAGATACATGCCTTATTTCCAGCATTTATTTGGGGTTCCAATCTATCTAAGCTCAGTCTCACTACTTTGCAGCGTCCCAAAACATTAGGAGGAGCAGCCTTGCCAGATCTCTACCTCTATTATTTGGCGGGGCAATTAAGATATTTGAAAGTTTGGGTCGCCAACATGACCTCGCCAAATAGGGAACATCATCTGGCGTTTCATCTGCAAATGACCACTCTCTGGCCAGTATTAGAGGGGTCCCTGAATGCAATTCAAAATGTATTGCCCATTCATAGGGTGGCGTCTCAGGTGTGGATGGCTGCGAAAAGCATTTATGGGTACTCTGATGTACAAACTGATATGCCGTTATGGTTTAACCCACTCCTCTCCCAGATGTCAGATGCTTTGTCTCCCTCCTTTTGGATTCAGCACGGGGTATGCACTGTTGGGGATATGTATGAGGATAATATTCTTAAATCGTTTACACAACTGCAGTCTGGCTTTGCAATACCTAGGACTGCCTTTTACAGATACCTACAATTGCGCCATGCTCTCGGGGCCCAGTACCCTTCCTCTGACACGGCATTCTCGCAATTTCCTCTGATAGGAATTTTTAGATCCAAAGGCACCAGAGGTTTGATATCTGCCATATACACATCTCTCATATCGACCAAATTAGCCAGAACACCCCTGCAGGTAAAAGACAAATGGACTACACAGATACCTGACCTTACAGAAGGGGATTGGGACGAGATCCTATCCTCTCCACTATTTGTGTCTCCAGCCGCTAACAATAGGATGATACAAATATCCATAATCCATCAAAGTTACCTTACTCCTGTTAGATTACACAAAATGGGTAGATACCCGAGCACGGAATGTCACAGGTGCCGGTACCCTAGGTCAGACTTTTGGCACATGATCTGGGCATGTCCATTTATTTCCTCTTTTTGGGAAGAGGTAGTTGGGGCAGGTACTGGAATTCTGCATATACCAGTCCCAGTTAGTCCACAAGTTTGTTTGTTTGGTATGCTACAGGATGAACATTGGCCTCATTATTTGAAAATATTCCTCCTCCCACTACGGCTAAATGGAAATCACTTGTGAATTCTATCATTCCGTATGAGAGGATAATGTATAGACAGAGAGGATGCATTGATAAATTCTATAAGATATGGGAAGCCTGGTGTGACTCTGCGGTGACTCAGTATACCCCACACAGGTATAATGACCTCCGCCGGTCATTGACACACAATTGAAGCTACTGGGTTGTGGATCTACAGTATATAATTCATAAAATAGTGTCTTGATTTGTTTTGTTTTTTTGCCTTTGGATACATGTTAAATGTCTGAATACATGTCTGTATTTCTCCTTTATTTGAAATGTTGGTGTGTTATGTCTCACACACATCTCTGCCTTATTTTCTGTATTATGTGCATGGCATGATTGCATTTGTACTACGATTCTTCAATAAAACGAGTTTACAAAAAAAAAAAGTAAATTGCTGTTTTTTGGTCACCTTAGCGCTCCAAACAAATAGAATAAAAAGTGATCAAAAAGTCGCTTGTACGCCAAAATGTTATCGGTGAAAACTACAGCTCGCCCCGCAAAATGTAAGCCCTCACACCGGTATAGTGACGGAAAAATAAAAAAAAGTTATGGCTCTCAGAATAAGGTGACACAAAACATTATTTTTCTTAGGGGGGATTCACACGAGCGTGTATTCGGTCCGTGCGGGCCGCGTGGTTTTCACGCGCCACGCATCGACCAATACAAGTCTATGGGGCAGTACAGACAGTCCGTGCTTTTTGCGCAGCGTTTGTTCGCTGCGTACAAAACGCGACAGGTTCAATAACTCTGCGTATTTCGCGCATCACGCACCCATGAGTCAATGGGTGCGTGAAAACCACGCAGGTTGCACGGAAGCACTTCCGTGCGAACCGACTGAAACAGCGCACCAGCTGTCAAAAGGATGAATGTAAACAGAAAAGCACCACGTGCTTTTTTGTTTCCGAACATCCAAACGGAGTGTCTTTGAGATGAGCGAACCCGGACAAGCGAACCGAACTTCACCGGGTTCGGCCGAACTCGTTTTGGCCGAACCCGGCAAAAAAATGTCCGGTACGCGACGTCAGGACATAGTCACTGTCCAGGGTGCTGAAAGAGTTAAACTGTTTCAGCACCATGGACAGTGACTACCGATCCCAAAAAACATGAACCTGTAAAAAAAAACGAAGTTCTGACTTACCGATATCTCCCGGCTTCTTCCTCCAGTCTGACCTCCCGGGATGACAATTCAGTCCAAGTGACAGCTGCAGCCAATCACAGGCCAAGCACAGGCTGAAGCGGACACATGGACTGCCGCGTCATCCAGGGAGGTGGGGCCCGATGTCAAGAGAGGCGCGTCACCAAGGACGCGTCACCAAGGCAACGGCCGGGAGGGCAGATCTCGGTAAGTACGAACTTTTTTTTTTTTTAACAGGTTGCTGTATATTGTGTTCGACATTCACTGTCGAGGGTGCTGAAAGAGTTACTGCCGATCAGTTAGCTCTTTCAGCACCTTGGACAGTGACGGGCGTCGACTAGCCTCATCTCTATGATGGCGGCTGCGCGAAAATCACGCAGCCGCGCATCATACACGGATGACACACGCAGCAAATGTCAAATGTTTTTTGCGCGCGCAAAACGCTGCGTTGTTTGCGCGCGCAAAAACGCAACGTCCGTCTGTATCTGCCCTTAGGCAAATAGTTTTATTTTTTCTAAAAGTGGTAAAACATAAAACAAAACATAACAATGTGGTATCGCCGTAATCGCCGTTAAAACAAAACCCCCCAAAAAATGGCGTAATTGCTGTTTTTTTGCCTATTTCACATCACAAATAATTTTTGATTCAGCTTCCCAGTATATTATGCTGTAGAATAAATGGCGCCATGAAAAACTACAACTTGTCCCGCAAAACACAAGCCCTCATAAGGCTGCGTCGACGAAAAAATATAAAAAAAGTTATGGCTTTTGGAAGGCAGGAAGGAAAAGGCTAAAATGAAAATCTCAAATTGGCCGTGTACTTAAGGGGTTAAAGTTTATTCAGTATACAGTAAGCATTTCTGCAACTTTCTAATATACTTTGTGTTTCACTATTCCGTCATTTAGAGACTAAAAATCTGTTACAGGGCCCATCAGGGTAAGGTGACTTTTCTTTTTATTGGTGCAAAGGGGGCCTAACTTATCTATGGTAAAACACAGGGGCCTAACTTATCTATGGTAAAACACAGGGGCCTAACTTATCTATGGTAAAACACAGGGGGCCTAACTTATCTATGGTAAAACACAGGGGGCCTAACTTATCTATGGTAAGACACAGGGGACCTAACTTATCTATGGTAAAACACAGGGGGCCTAACTTATCTATGGTAAAACACAGGGGGCCTAACTTATCTATGGTAAAACACAGGGGCCTAACTTATCTATGGTAAAACACAGGGTGCCTAACTTATCTATGGTAAAACACAGGGGCCTAACTTATCTATGGTAAAACACAGGGGCTTAACTTATCTATGGTAAAACACAGGGGCCTAACTTATCTATGGTAAAACACAGGGGGCCTAACTTATCTATGGTAAAACACAGGGGGCCTAACTTATCTATGGTAAAACACAGGGGGCCTAACTAATCTATGGTAAAACACAGGGGCCTAACTTATCTATGGTAAAACACAGGGGGCCTAACTTATCTATGGTAAAACACAGGGGACCTAACTTATCTATGGTAAAACACAGGGGGCCTAACTTATCTATGGTAAAACACAGGGGGCCTAACTTATCTATGGTAAAACACAGGGGGCCTAACTTATCTATGGTAAAACACAGGGGGCTTAACTTATCTACGGTAAAACACAGGGGACCTAACTTATCTATGGTAAAACACAGGGACCTAACTTATCTATGGTAAAACACAGGGGGCCTAACTTATCTATGGTAAAACACAGGGGGCCTAACTTATCTATGGTAAAACACAGGGGGCTTAACTTATCTACGGTAAAACACAGGGGACCTAACTTATCTATGGTAAAACACAGGGGACCTAACTTATCTATGGTAAAACACAGGGGGCCTAACTTATCTATGGTAAAACACAGGGACCTAACTTATCTATGGTAAAACACAGGGGCCTAACTTATCTATGGTAAAACACAAGCGGCCTAACTTATCTATGGTAAAACACAGGGGGCCTAACTTATCTATGGTAAAACACAGCGGGCCTAACTTTTTATTTTTGGTGTCTAGTTTCTTCCATTTTACTGCCGCTGCCGCCGAGTAAGTTGCACCGCAAAGGGGTCACTAAGACCATGTTCACACGGTGGATTTTGCTTGGTGGGTCCCGCTGCAAAATCGGCCGCAGAATTATTCCTGCCGTCAACCAAAAGATTCCTACTCCCATTCACTTCAGACCGGGCAGGGCGCTTCTTTTGCCCGCTAGTTGAAAAAATCAGCTAGCGGTAAAAAGAAGCATCTGCCTCCCACTGAAATAGAGATCTGCAGAACATTGCTCTCTCCTCTCTACATCCTGACAGTACATAGTGATATATTCTGCAGATTATTGCCCAACTGACTTCTCTAGAGATCTGCAGAACATTGCTCCTCTACCTCCTGACAGATACATAGTGATATATTCTGCAGATTATTACACCACTGACTTCTCTAGAGATCTGCAGGACATTGCTCCTCTACCCCTGACAGATACATAGTGATATATTCTGCAGATTATTACACCACTGACTTCTCTAGAGATCTGCAGAACATTGCTCCTCTACCTCCTGACAGAAACATAGTGATATATCCTGCAAATTATTACACCACTGACCTCTCTAGAGATCTGCAGAACATCGCTCCTCTAACTCCTGACAGATACATAGTGATATATTCTGCAGATTATTACACCACTGACCTCTCCGGAGATCTGCAGAACATTGCTCCTCTACCTCCTGACAGATACATAGTGATATATTCTGCAGATTATTACACCACTGACTTCTCTAGAGATCTGCAGGACATTACTCCTCTACCTCCTGACAGATACATAGTGATATATTCTGCAGATTATTAAACCACTGACCTCTCTAGAGATCTGCAGAACATTGCTCCTCTTCCTCCTGACAGATACATAGTGATATATTCTGCAGATTATTATACCAGTGACCTCTCTAGAGATCTGCAGAACATTGCTCCTCTAACTCCTGACAGATACATAGTGATATATTCTGCAGATTATTACACCACTGACCTCTCCGGAGATCTGCAGAACATTGCTCCTCTACCTCCTGACAAACATAGTGATATATTCTGCAGATTATTACACCACTGAACTCTCAAGAGATCTGCAGAACATCGCTCCTCTAACTCCTGACAGATACATAGTGATATATTCTGCAGATTATTACACCACTGACCTCTCTAGAGATCTGCAGGACATTGCTCCTCTACCCCTGACAGATACATAGTGATATATTCTGCAGATTATTAAACCACTGACCTCTCTAGAGATCTGCAGAACATTGCTCCTCTTCCTCCTGACAGACACATAGTGATATATTCTGCAGATTATTATACCACTGACCTCTCTAGAGATCTGCAGAACATTGCTCCTCTTCCTCCTGACAGATACATAGTGATATATTCTGCAGATTATTACACCACTAACCTCTCTAGAGATCTGCAGGACATTGCTCCTCTACCCCTGACAGATACATAGTGATATATTCTGCAGATTATTAAACCACTGACCTCTCTAGAGATCTGCAGAACATTGCTCCTCTACCTCCTGACAGATACATAGTGATATATTCTGCAGATTATTACACCACTGACCTCTCTAGAGATCTGCAGAACATTGCTCCTCTTCCTCCTGACA